>NW_016186796.1:0-4536 GCF_001687245.7 Rhagoletis zephyria | reverse complement strand
AGTACTCGAAGTTACTCGTACTATCTTATCACTTGATAAAGTAGTAATAAGTTTTGCTTTCTAAAGAGTCCTATGATTGTATCAATTTGTCGGAGAAGAAAATAGTATCCACAAACATAAGTATGTAGATATGTACATATATAGTTCTACTTAGGTTTATCGTTGCGACAAGCAATTTACCATCAAAACCTGTCAAAGTTGAGGAAGATTGGCTAATTGCAAAATCAACGTCAAATATTTTGACCACTTTATACTTCGTGCGTCATACTACGATTTTAATTTAAATACTTTTAATTAAGAACAAAGTGCCGCAGTCTGGGAATCTATGTATGTACTATATACATATGTGTTTGGTCGAATTTAGGTAACTCATACGCAATATATATATTTATAAAATATATATATTAATAAACAATCTACAATTTTGCTTCTATAGAAAAATACCTTTCCAATGGTGTCCTTGGTTTTGAAATCGGTTCGGTAGAATCGCCAAACGAACAGCGACAGTAGCTCTAATCCAATACTTTTCGTGTAAAATCCTGTAAAAATGTCAAACAGCAAAATTACTCTCTGAAGTGAGAGTAAAAAGTGAGTACATACCAATAAAAAACAAAAGAAGCATTTTTCCTGTAAAAACGTCAACTAGCGATCGCTGGACACTTTTTATGATTTTACCAGAAGAAAATATCCAAAAACNTCAAACAGCAAAATTACTCTCTGAAGTGAGAGTAAAAAGTGAGTACATACCAATAAAAAACAAAAGAAGCATTTTTCCTGTAAAAACGTCAACTAGCGATCGCTGGACACTTTTTATGATTTTACCAGAAGAAAATATCCAAAAACCGCTCTCATTTACAGGATTTTGGAGGAATTTGGAGTACGGGATCATTTTTCCTGTAACTTCCTGCAAGTTCGTGTAAAAATCTGTAAGCTCATGGGGTACCGGATCAGAGCTAATATTTATGTTAGCGTATTAATATAATATATAATATAATATAAGATAAACAATACGAGAAGGACCGTTCTTCAAATCAATTTCAATTTCAAAAATGGGATGACAAATTAAAGAGCTTATTTTTTGAAGTTAGAACTTTTGTATCGGTACACACGGACCTCTTATAACTGAGACTTTGCAATATTTTTTTAGGTTTTTGTGGAGGGTTGCCACCAATTTAAAATCTTAATTTCAATTTTGGCGTTTTTGGAACTTCATTAATGTAACCATAAATATTCTGGCAAATATATATGAAATGTTTCATAAGCCTACATTTAGTAATATTAAAATCTTGTAATTTGTGGCGTGCGGCGAAGTTAATATGCCCNAAGTTAGAACTTTTGTATCGGTACACACGGACCTCTTATAACTGAGACTTACATTTGCAATATTTTTTTAGGTTTTTGTGGAGGGTTGCCACCAATTTAAAATCTTAAATTCAATTTTTGCGTTTTTGGAACTTCATTAATGTAACCATAAATATTCTGGCAAATATATATGAAATGTTTCATAAGCCTACATTTAGTAATATTAAAATGTTGTAATTTGTGGCGTGCGGCGAAGTTAATATGCCGGTGTTCTCCACGTTCTATGACAAGATAAAAATTTAACAGCCGTCCCCAAAAACTACATAAAAACAGGGAAATTTTTACCTATTCGCCGAGATGATATTTACCTAAATGGTTTTTTTTTTTTTTTTTTTTATATAAACCAAAGCTTGCCATCTCGTCTCCAATGCAGTTTACTTGTCTTACGTACAAACAACGCTGTGAATGCAAGGTAACGTATTCAAAAAATTTCCATTTTCGTCACACTTCGACAGGATAGCAGCACGAGGTTGCAAGTACTTCGCGCCATAAAATAAGAATCCTTATTCTAACAACAATGCTGGGAAAAAGTACCATACTCAGCAAGCACAAATCAAAAAGATTGCTTACCACAAGCTAACGACGCCACTCAACCACACTGGAGACCTTTCGCCAGCGATACCACTTTCGTATGCTCCGCCGCTTTCAGCCATTGAGCGGCATAAGAAAATAAGTTTCACATTTTTAACGGCGAACTACTACTGCCGCTTCATCAGCGCCTGTTCAAATAATATTCGCATAGAAATTTTAGGAAATAGCTTACGGTTAGAAATGCCATAGCTGACATTTATTTAGAAAATTAGATGCTCTAACCATAAACGAGTAATGAAAAACTATGCGATAAACGCCTAAAAGCACACTAATAGAAACACTGCAAAGAGTGTCCATGGCTGAATGGCTAAATTGCTGTGAGCTGTGGAAAACTCGCACGGTATGCACATTTGATGGATGAGCGGCAATAAATTTGGTATTTTAATGTGAAAACAGTCAAGTCACCGACGTCGCTTTTCAACAGGCGCGCAGCGAATGAGTGAAAGTAGTTAGTTGTAGTCGACTTTTAGGCGTTATAGAGCGACTACACACACGAGTGGGTGTTGGTTAAACGAAGGCAAGCTCGTGCGCGCGATTGGGTGTAGCTGCCGACAGGATACGCTACTTTATTAGTAGGGTGGAAAAGCAAACCTGCGCAGTGACCGACTACTAAACTCACACATACAAATACCAATGAATGCATACATTTTCGTAAAAAGAATTGTAAATAAAAGAATACACAGAGATGTTTGCTCTGTATGTTACCATTTGCTGCCACTTACTTTTGTGCTTGCAGCTATCTACTACTTATGTTATTGCTATTGTTATTGTTTACCCTTAATGATGTATGAACTTTCGCCACAAGTTACCTACTTTTAGGCGCTCGCGCGTACATCTTTTCATCGTGTATTTGTAGCCGAAGTATTTCTTTCAGCGTCACACAATTCCCTTCAAGTAGGTGCGCTCAAGCCTGCACACGTTCGTACATACATATGTGACTGGGTATTTGTTTACCTCACGACCGCAACCCACTTGCTGCGCCATTTTGTGCACCTAATACTGTCGCCGCTCTGATAAGAATTTGTGTGCAGCGCCTGCAGTGCATGCGACCACGTGGTTCCGATGGCGGCAGCGAACGGCGAAGCATCTATGCACACATTCCCTATGGTAACTTGCATGTGCCTGCGCGTGTGTGTGCATGTGTGTGTCTAGGGGAATGCCGCTCACAAATCCCACGTGGCCTGTGATATTATCAATTCATGATATGAACACAACCTACATGCATATACATGTGTGTATGTATGTGTTGTGGTCGCACCTCACCCACTTTGGGCACCCAAAGGCACACACAAAAACCGTCAATAGGCACACACTAACCGCAAAAAAAAACAAAAATTAGGGGAAAGTTGACTGCGTGGGCGTTGTAATCTTACCCAAGAAAAAGAGTATCTGTAGACTCTGCTAACAGGCAATCAGGGCGCATAGTTGGTGGGTTGTTGCCCAGCTTACACCCGTTTGGTAGCGCGTATGTGGTGCCTTGTTGTTAGCTTGACATTTATTCCCATATATAGACTGCGTCGAGCCTTATCATTTATGCACAGCTTCCTGTAACAGATGACAGACCAGGAGCAATACATACACATTCTTATGTATGTATATAGAGAAGAATACGTCCTAGCAGAGATGCTGCCAATGGGTACTCAAAGGAGCTCGCGCGCTCTCTGCATCAGCTGCTCGTATGGGGAATTGTTTTTATTTTTATACATGTCAGACATTTTGCTATTAACACATAGGCGATTCTAAGCCTAGTTAGGTAGGCCTTTACCTGTGAACCCAGCGCGCGCCAAACTTAGCCTACGTTTAACTGTAACTTATATATTTTTTTTGTTGGAAAAGAAAATCTGCCCCTCTTGCAATAGAAATAATCGCGCCACAATGTTCCGAGTGTATTATTATACTTTACTCTTCTCTGTGCCAATTTTGTTGTTCCATTTTTTGTTGTTTTTGCACTGGTAAATACAACTGAACATTGTATGTATGTATGTACATACTTTGTTGCTACATAAATGGCGCAATTTCTGGAAGCATCACCATTATAAGCGCATATACATACCTACATATATACATACATACATACATTATAGAAGGGATCCATGGTTGCAACTGTGTCCCTCCAGCAGCTTGGTAGCTGCCATTACTGTCGCCCTAATACATTTTACAGCCGTGTGGTACTACAAAATTTCCGAAATTTACATCGCTTGTAAGCTATTTTACATTTCATACGAGTACCCAGGTGTTTGCGTTCCCGGCAGCGATTTTTGTGTATTTTGGGAGCTGAACCTCTATATATGTAAGTATGTATGCATGTATACATATTTACTAATATGCAGTTTTGAGTAACGTATGTATGTGAACTTGTTTAATAAAAAGAGATAAAGTTCTTTAAGGGTTCTCAGGTCAGAGAGAGCAATGAACATTTTTTTTTTATAGATTTCAATTTTAAATAGACAACTTTGTCTTTTAACTTTTCAGAGGTTCAAATAATATTCTCTCTGGTTATGGAAAATATTTTGCAAGTGATTTTAAAAATTTCATTTTTCATTAATTTTTTTCAAAATCTTCTTTTCCTAAAGCATCTAGATG
>NW_016186795.1:303-4536 GCF_001687245.7 Rhagoletis zephyria | reverse complement strand
AACGCATCGTCCTGGCTACTTCCAAAGCGCAGCCTGTCCACTTCGCGTTTGTGACTCTGATGCTAGTATTTGTGGCATGAATACTGACTAGCTTTCTGCTTTTTTTCTATGTAGTAGTATCTCTGTTGCACACTCCGCAAAAAGATCAAAGCCATGCGATATAATTGCCTTGCGCGCCACAAGAAAGCCGCGACGCTTCATTCCACAGGAAACGTGCAACGCAACAGTTCAATAATGCAACCACTGCAGCGAACTGTCTGGAAAACAATGCAAATTCTTTATTAGATTTCGTTTCCTAATTTGATCTTAAGGTGTTTGAGGTACATCGTATGTATTAAGTTTGCCGCATCTCACCGTAGCAACGCGTTCCAGGTGCTGCTAATTTTTTGTCTTTTATATATCTTGCTTTAACTTTCGCGTATATGTATACCACGCTCCTAGATACATACATATGTATGTATTTGCCAAAGTTCTTCGCACGCATTTAAGTGTAAGCTTCGGTTGTGCAGCAAAATGAAAGCATTGTCTTCTACTTGTCCAACTGCTAGACAGTTCTTCATAGCGCCTGTCAATAACTCATCTGTCAGCGTTGGCATTAGATTAATTAATGGCAAGCAGCATAATGTCACAACGGCATGCGTAAATTACACTTATACATCTAAATATCTGTCAGCATGTTGTCAGTTGTAGTTGCAATTGCAGTGGCAGCAGTTGGAAATTGTCATCGATGGGAAAATAGCGTAGCGAATGTATTATTCTCGATAAAATGTCGAAGTAGTTCAGCCCATTATAACTGCACTCAAGTCCAAAGAAGAAGTAATACTGTTGCAATATGTTGGCTATAGTTGATCGCTGTTATTTTAAGAGAAACATTTGACCCGAACAAAAAGTCGAAACAATAAGAAAAAAACTTAATAGAGGAAATTCTTCATCTTCATCTTCATCTTCATCTTCATCTTCATCTTCATCTTCATCTTCATCTTCATCTTCATCTTCAAAATATGCAACCCAAACCTCGTGAACTTCTTTGGTGGATGAGTAAATACTTTTTACTAGCTATTTGTTGTTGTTGTGGTTAAGTTATGCTGCTATGAATTGCCGCCGATCAAATACTTTCGTGAACCGACCAAGGTGAGCATCGTCCAGCAGTAGCCGACCAGAAGAAAAGATGTATACAGGTTGAAAGATGAAAAAGACGATGTACTGGAAATTGCATATATGTACATATTTACATTGTACATAGTTAAAACAGAAATAAATGACACAATTATATTGCAAGAAAATTTATAGTCTTGCCTTAGCGATTCCGGCCGAGTCCAATAAGTTACGGCCGTGATTTCTTTTCTATGCCACCAGACGCCACTTGGAAATGCCATGTGAAGTCAATTCCTTCTGCACCTAGCCTTTCCAACGCAGAAAAGGCCTTTCTCTTCCTTCGTTGTATATTTTCCTTAGATGCAGCGTGTCTGTCAACTAGCAGCATGTTGACAGTATCGCCTAAGCTCAAAGCCAAATGAGCAGCTTTACTGCTGCGTGAACGCCCAGGATAACCTTCCATGTTGGAGGACTCCTGAATACTTCTAGCGGATATTCCGCTAGGAAAGTTTTTTTTTCTAAATTCACATCTTTCAATTGAGCGGTAACTGGAGAAAAGGTAAGAAGGCAGTTGCATATTTAGGAAAGAGGAAAGGGAGTTCAAAAGACGGGAATGCGGAGAGCTTGAAACGGAGGCTGGTTAATGCAAATACGAAGATGGAAATGTAGTTACAGGTCTTAAAAGTACATACACTTGAAATTTGGAATAAAATATCAGCATAATGGGGCACCCCTTAGTTTTTTCTTCGCACAAAACAAAGCCGCTTACGAAAAATTCCAAATTCCCTTGACCAGCTATAGGTTAGGTTAGGTTAGGTTAGGTTAGGTTAGGTTAGGTTAGGTTAGGTTGAAGGGGCAGCTCTGAAAAGAGTTCACTCGGAGGCCACAAAGGCCCATTGCGATGGCCAGAGGGTGTTACCCAATGCCTATCCCTACATGCCTTTGAACAATTTTGATTATCTGGCGAATCCTAGCAGTCCTTCCAGTGAAGATTTCCCCAAGGTATCCAAGTTCTCGAAGAAATGGTCCCCAAGGAACTTGAGGCGGTTTCCGTGCAAAGGAAGTATCTACCTCATCTGTGCAGCTTCAACAGAAATCATTATGTGGGGCTTTGAACCATGCGGCCATATGGCTAATGGTCTAGTGTCCCGTTAGTATTCCTGTGAGAAGCCTAACATTTAGCGGGTCAGAACACCTACTTATTTTGTATGTATAACCAAATAAACCAACCAGGGCCACCCTAGGTTGAGGTAACTAAAATCGGACGTTAAGCAAACTTCGTTCTAATGAATGACAATCTCGAATATTGTAATCTCTATACACCTATTTAAATGTGTAAAAAAGAAATTATATTCCTGATAGATGACACAGCTTTGTTGAAAACTTTAACTGCTCCCATTCACACACTTTTCTTTTAGTCTACTGATGTAAACAATGCATACAGTTTCTAGCTTTCCAACAGAACACAAACATTTTTTAAAATAGTTTACAAAACTAACCGCATACATGTGACGACTTCCAAATGGCGCCAGTGTCACTCAAGCCACTCACTCACTTACTGACCGCCAAGGATTCCCAAGAAATTACAACAGAGCACATACACACGAGTGCGAAAATTCTTGCCACGTGAAGGTGAAAATGAGAAGATAGTTAATTGTCAACTGGCGCCAACTGGCTCGACCTATGTCCGACAAACTTAGCGTCGGCATAAATAGATTTAACTGAGTGGGAACGAGTGGGCTTTGCTTGCGTTCGAATTGATATCAAGATTTGTGAATCACTGTGCTTTGCTTGAGTTGTTCACTTTTAAGTGAAAGTGTGCTTGCTTAATTTGAAGCAATTAGGGTTTAAGTGTAATTAGTAGAATTTTTATTGAACACGCTATTGAACAACTGCAGTTTCTGCTTTGTAAACTTTGCTAATATTCTGATTCGCTATCCTTGTTTTTATAGCATGTGTAGTACAAATCGGTGCAACATTTCGATGTTATATTCCAGATATTGATTCAATAAGGCAGAATAGTTGGACAAAGGCAGTACTCTGATCTATATATGTATATAAACTGCTATGTATAACCTCTTTTCGATAAGAGAGTGGAGTCAAACAGCTTTCTTCTTTTCAAAAATCATATAAATAACACACGCGCACAAGATTTCTAACCCAAATCCGACAATACTTTCTCGAAGTTTTTGAGTTGCTGAATCTGACTTTGAAGCCTGAATAGCACGAGCCCGTTGCTAAGGCCAAGATGAAGCCATATGCGTAAAAGATACATCACAAATAAGAAGAAGAATATGAAGAAGAAAAGGAATACGACAATGAGGGCGCAACGAAGACGAAAACGAACCCAAATTCAAAGAAGAAAAGGAATACGAAGAAAACAGGATAAGAAGACGAATGTGAAGACGAGTACGGAAATGAATGCAATGATGACCAAATATGAAGAAGAATACGAAGGTAACGACGGAGATGAATACGACGATAGATACCTACACCATGACGAATACGAGGTTGTACACTAAGACGAATTCCAATGCATATACAAGCACGAAGACGAATACGAGGAAAAATCCGAAAACAAATGCGAGGACGAATTTTAATACGAATATGAAAACGAATATGAAACTAAATACGAAGGTGACGACTGAGATGAATCCGAATGAAGTTGAAAACGAAGGGGAATACGAATACGGAAAGTCTATTAAGCTTATAAACTTGCTGTAATATGAAATCGATACTTGCGTGGAACAGCTCTATCCCAGAACACTTTTCAAGAACTTTGAAAAATTCCCTATCTCAGCACATTTTAAATTTATAGTATCTAAGTTGGTTCAAAAATGTTTCAGGCCAGGGTAATTTTTCGGACAATCAAAGAGCTTTAAAAAAAATTGTCATTAATTAAATTAAACAAGTAAGAGCAGCGCTGTCTTCGGCTATGCCGAAGGCTTCATACCTTTCATGAACATCTGCAAATTTTACTTTGACAGATTACTGCTTTTGAATACATCTGCATACATCGATAGAGGAGTTACATACTTATATAAAAAATCGCATCTAAACTTTATATGGCATCAATCTAAGTTATTTTCACTGCTATGTGATCGGTATGTAAACGGGTAACACAATTTATTGGGTTTA
>NW_016186795.1:0-88 GCF_001687245.7 Rhagoletis zephyria | reverse complement strand
AAAATATCTAACGAAATTTATCGGTTTTAGCTGTTCAAGTAAAGGCGTTTTACAGTAAAATCCCATATCTGAACAATCAGATGTATGG
>NW_016186794.1:3383-4537 GCF_001687245.7 Rhagoletis zephyria | reverse complement strand
TTGTATATTTTTTTATTTTTATGACGATGGGAACTATTCCCAATTAAAACGAATATTGCGCGCCAAAACATAACCGTCAGAAACTGTCAAAATGCCGTAAATTGCAAATTTTTACTAGTTTTGCGTTCAATAACTTTTTCTGAAAATTTTCTCTTGCTCTCAATTTTACTCTCTATACGCTCTCGCTGCAAGTACTTACTGGAAAAGTTATTGAATGGACCTATTATTTTACCATGCTTATTGTCGCCACTTCAGTACCTTCCGAAATTTTTTTTCAAAAGCTTCTCAAAAGAACAAAAAAAAAGGGATTTGTAACTATTTAAATCAGAGGTTCCCAAACGTTTTTTTCTCGTAGACCCCTTTCAAAAATTTACTGGTTTCGGTGGACATTTCTAAATATTCCCAAAGCTCGTAAAAAAATTAAATGTGAAAATTATATCTAACAATGTAAATTTGCATCGCGGGTGAATTCAAAAACTAAACTCAGAGTGGCCAAAATAAAAGTAAAATATTTTCTTGTGTTCTATTTATAAAAATGTGATTACACACTTGTAGGTATTAAAAAATAGAGCTCGTAAATACATCAAAATACTCTCTCGCTCGGAGGAGTTATAGTTTTTAAGAGCACTGCGGGTGCTAGCGTTATTTACATTATCTTCACCATAAAATCATCAAATGTTCGGCTCACTCATGACTTTGGACGTGGAGTATATATAAGATAGTTTATTTGTATTAATGGCATGATTTTTATTTTTATCGCTCCGAGTTTTAAAGTGAGGCGAAAAATATTTATCACATTTTTAAAACATAAAACTTAAAACATCAAAACGGCTAAGCTTTTTACGCCAAACTTTTAATTCAGAAACTGACAATAGAGAAAAGAACGAGTTTAAAGAAATCGATGACAAATAACCAAGCAAGCAAGAAGCACAAAAAATGTTCAACCGTCTCATCTTCTTCAAGGCAAGATGGGCAAATGGACTTGTCATTTACGCCTATCACTCTCAGGTGTTTGTGCCATGTGAAGTGACCAGTCAGCAGTCCAGCAAGTTGTCTGCAGTGTTGTCTGCTCAGTGAGAGCAAAAAAATTAGATAGACCTTGTGAGATTGAAGGCAACATGAGTTTTGCCCACCTGCATCCCCTCGATGCCTCT
>NW_016186794.1:2873-3343 GCF_001687245.7 Rhagoletis zephyria | reverse complement strand
GGGAGTGCTAAAACTGTTTGCGGGCCGAGGAGTGCCTGGTCTGAGCCAACTCTGGCCAAATGATCAGATGTCTCATAATCAGGTACTCCTGAGTGACCTGGCAACCAGAGTAAAACAACCTCGTTATGTTCACCATCATATTTCAGTCGAGACTTGCATTGCCGAACTAGTTTGGAAATACTTAAATAGAGGGCTGTCCAATGCCTTAAGTGCAGCTTGGTTGTCACTGCAATCACGTAAACTCCTTCCTCCACCTATGTACCACCACGTAGTCCATGGCTTTGAGTATTGCAATTACTTCAGCCTGGAAGACCGAAGCATATTCCCCTACAGAAAAGTGACGGTTATCTCCATTAACTTCGAAAAAGACCTCATATCATGACCCAGAGTCAGTTTTGGAGCCATCAGTGAAGATTGGACAATGTGTGAGTCTGGTCTCAGCGATGGAATCAAACCAGCATTCAGTCTCA
>NW_016186794.1:0-2746 GCF_001687245.7 Rhagoletis zephyria | reverse complement strand
AGCATCCGGTTCTTTTTAGTATGCAGGTGGCCTTTAAGGCTTCCCCACGTATGAAAACACAAGGTGACGGTAAGTGCAGCAATGCGTCAAGAACACTATACACCACTCAAACAAATTAAAGTTAAATAAAGAGGCTATCAAGCAACCATCTTGGTTCTTTACATCGAAACCAGATAAATTTTCGTGGACCCCCATTTACAACTCATGGACTCCCATATTTTTTTCACGTCACCGTGGACCCCCGTCGAGTCCCCCGTGGACCCCTGGGGGTCCACCTGGACCACTTTGGGAATCACTGATTTAAATCAATGAATACATTTCACTACTAGTTAATACTTAGGCTGCGTTTCTTTATACATTCCGGATAATCCCATTTCACAGCCGGAATAAACAGAATGCGTTTGAAATATACGTTAACATATCAGGAACGTTCTAAAGAATAAGTAAACAAAAAAGTTTATTCCAAACGTTCAGAATGAATAAAGAAATGCAGCCTTAATAATTTATTGAAGCTCCGATTGTTTCATTTTCTTGTTGTATACAGTGAGCTCGCTATAATATGAACTAATTAAAACCAAGCCTGTTAATTTTTGCGAGATTGTTCATATTTACGAAAGGCTCAAGAATTAAAAAACAACAAGTTTCATTAATAAAAAAAAAAATGTTTTATTTAGAACTTTAAAAGAAACTTGTATTCGTTTTGTTTGTTACACAAATAAACAAACCGCATATGCAGGGGAACTTCGGGTATTGTGGTATAGGTATTTTTTTTAGATATGTAGCAAATGTACGAGCTTTATTGTAACTATTATTTATTATACGAGAACAGTGAAACTCGTGGTGTTCAAGTAATTAAAAATTACCTATGGAGGGTATTGTAATACCTTAACCGACCTCTTGTCTACCACAATAACCGATTTTCAAAATTTCCAAACAAACGCATGCAAAACATAAACTTTCTATTAGCCGAGACTTGATAAACGAAATACAAAAATTACTTTGCAATTTTAAAATTTTTTTTTCTAAAGCAAGTTTTTTTTAACAAATAAACTTGATTTCTTGCAGTTAAAAAAATTTTAAAATCTTGGATCACATGTTTGAGGCATATTTAACAATAATAAAACCGAACATGAAGTTATTCACTGTAAGCATTTCCGAGCGACACTAGGGGGTTCCCCAAATTACCAAGCGCTTGAAATTCGTTAGAAATTTTTAAAAACAATAATGTTCATATTTTGGAGCTTTTGCCTAATGTTCATATTTTAGAGTAGTCAATGGTAGCGAAAAAGTGTTCATATTTTGGGATGTTCATATGTTAGGATGTTAATATTATCGCGAGCTCACTGTATTTTGAATTGAAGGAAACTGCTGATATTTTCATTCGATGCATCGAAAATATCGATTTTTTTATACGATATATCGATATGATGCGTCAAATGGAAAAAAATTTATGTATTTTTTTGACTTGCATCCCTAATTTGTTGATTCCGGGCACGAAAAGTGGATTTTTGCGTTCTTCACGCCCTGGACACTGGCACGGGTTGACACAGTTTTGACACTGGTGAGAGAGTAACTTATTTTTACGCTATAATTACCGAAGTAGCCCGGAAAGCGTATGGAACAAACCTATCATTTGCAACAAATTTCACAATGAATTTGCTTGCCCCGTTATTTTAATAATTTTCCTTAAAAATATAATATTGGGTAGGTTCAGAAGGCGCAGCAGTTGAGCGAAACCGTTGCTAAAAAATCAGTGATCGTAATGTGTCTTGTGAACGGCTTAATACATTAGCTGTCAAATTCAACAACACACAACATGTTGTCTCAAATGATCAGAAAAATATTAGGATCATCTAACACGCAACTGTTCAGTTGATCAGAGGTACAAAACAACGCGTTCAGAAGGTGTAATCGCAACAGTTACTGAGCTGTTGCGCCTTCTGAACGTGCCCATTGTTCCATAAGAGGAACCATTCAAATAAGAGTTTAATGGCCTTATTGATAAAAAAAAATAAAGTAGGTTTAAAGAGCTGTATAAATTGACGTTTTCTTACATCTTTCAATTTATAGACCTTTTATTTTCTATGAATAAGGCCATAAAACTTTATAAAAAATGTATGAAAAATAAGTAAATTTCAAAAAATTGCCATCAAAATTTTAAACTTTTCCGATTTTTTAAAAAATTCCGAGTGCAGTTTTGTAGTCCAACCAAATTTGTAACTTTCAATTGTTTAAAAATTGCAGTTTATTTTTTTAGATTTTTTCGAGGGTGATGCGAGTTTTCTTCCATATTTTCCGTTTAAAAAGTAGCAAATTTGTATGACGATTTTTTGAAAGTTTGCTACCTTCTTAGGTAATTTTTATGAAAAAAGTGTAGCCCATGATGCAGTCTAATGTATATTTAATTGATTTGATTCATACATATCGTTAGTATAGTACGGAAAGGGCGTAACGCACATCGTCGCTGCAATACAAAAACCGTAACTAACTAAAAATCAAAAATTAACTTTTTATTGAGTATGATGTATCTCATCGAATTATAAGACCCCACATCATTTTATCCAATAAAAAATTTTAGGTTTTCATTTCAGCGACGATGTGCACTTTCCATACTACATATACTAACTATATGTGTCTGAAATGAAGAGCTTCTCATAAAAAACCAATTGCCGTTTGGAGGCGGCGTTGGTTTGTGCTCAATTTACCGGCAGAACTGCCTGATTCGACTCGCGTTGCACCCATCTAA
>NW_016186792.1:0-4537 GCF_001687245.7 Rhagoletis zephyria | reverse complement strand
CCACGTTTTCTAGTAGCCTATAATAGGGCCACATATACGCAAGGTGTAATCTCCGACAATTTGACTAAACTCTATCCAGTGGTTTTTGAGTTTAGTCCGAACAACGAAGGCGGCGATCATTATATATATATACAAGTACGTATGTAGACAGCATGGTCTATAACGAACCTCATAAAAGACAAAGCTCCAAATTTTGTGCAAAATTTTAGAAAATTTTTTACCAAAAATTTAAAATAAAGTTCAATGTGATTTAGAAATCTAGGGGAAAATGATTTACAATCGAATGATACTTGCCCATTTATATGTATATGTATATAGATTCAGCCTTTCCAATAAGTACCACTTTCCACCATAAGTACGGTATTGATAACATAGAATGTCGCTGTGTCAAATTTCAGTACATCGGTTCCAGAGATAAGCGATATGAGAAGTTCAGTTGGTATCGGAGGTGCTACGCCCCCTTTTCCAATTCCCACCAGTTTTCGTCGTAAGTAGGGTATTTTTAATTTATGCATCCGTGCTAAGTTTCATTTTTCCAGCATAATTGGTTTTAGTGATATACTATTGGTTTTTATGTTTTAGTCTATATAAGAACTTTAGGCATATATCTCGACCCCAGCGCCACCTAGCAATTTGATATTTCCCTGCAAGGTTCTGACATATTTTCCAAATATTAACCAAATCGGTCCATCCTGTTAGTAGTTTAGGGACATACTTACAATATACAGAAAACTCTGTGTAATTGTGAAATAGTGACGTCTCAGCATTCTTCACTTTTTGGCAAAAAAAACAACAAACAATTTTTAATCTGTTATTTATTTATTAACCGACTTCTAAAAAAGGAGAAGGTAATGAATTCTTCGTAATCTTTATTTATGTTACCGCATAACTCTGGACCACGTCAACCGATCTTGATAATTTTCTATCGGAAAGGTAGTGTCTCCGAGGTGGTCCCATACTANCTCGATGTTGCTTTTGACCAGGGATTGAACCCAAGACCTGCGGAGTGGTGACGTGCATTTCCAACCACTACACCACAGCGACCGCCAATATATTTATTCATTGTTCGATTATTCGCTTTTTTCCAAAACCTGTTTTCGAGTTATTCGAAAAATTTCAATTTGAAAAAAAATATTTCATACAGTGAAAATGCTTTTTTTTTTTGGTATGAAATCATGACCAAAAACTACAATGAAACAATTTTTTTACAGTAAAGATAGCTTTTATTTAAAAAAGAGCAAAGCAAAATAAGTTCAAAGTTTGAAAGTTAGCCGATTTAGATATTCAAAAAAAAAAACGGTGGAGACCGGTTTGGAAAACCCGAGTTAATCACCCTAATATTTATGTAGAACAAAATATTTGCAATATTTGCTGCGTTCAGATCGGCTAAGCAATCCAAAGAGTATTTGTTGATGAATTGATTGCGCATCGTGGCTAGGACGGGAGATTGGCAGACAAAAAATCCCAACCTCTCTCCACTAACTACTGACTACTAATCTACGAAAATAGCGGTCAGGCCACGTGAGAGCTGGGCAGTGCTTTAGCTTCACATTTTCGTTATCAAATTGTGCATCGTCCTAACTTTATTAATAATTTTTTTGCAAAGTTTATCAACTGAAATGAATGAATAGAAATGAACTATTTTCGAAAAAGCTTGACAATTTACTTATCACTCGAATTTAAACACTCGAAACTCAAAAAGTAATACTCCGATTGACACAAAATAAATATATATCAGCGCAATGAACCTAAATATAACTTTTGGGAGAGTATCCAAAAAAGATTAGTTGTATTCGTAATTTGGATCAATACAATGGGCCGTATGCATAAAAAATAAGCAATGGCTTTTACTTAAATTGCATACCTTTCACTTAAATTTGTTTGAAAAAATCGAGTAAAAGGTCTGAAATTTTAAGCAAAAGCATTTGCTTAGGTTTTATGCATATGGCCCAATAACTGAAATCTTTTTTTTTATGTTTTCATTTTACGAGTAAATAAATAAAATGTTGGCAATTCGCTTTAAAATAAATAAAAACAAATAAAATAAGCCACGATAAAATTGACAAAAAAGTTCGATTGATGAATAGTGAAATAACTAAATAGCCCTTCTCTTAGCTCTAAAATTGTTTATTTAGCTCTTTCTAGCACTTTTTCTTTTGGATATTCTAGCCATAAATGGATATCTATTTCTGGCAAAACTGATTTTTGGCCAAGTTTTCCTGCTTGTATGGTAGGTTGTTTATTCGGCCCACCTGTTATTTAACTCCTCGGATGACCTCGGCCTTTAATCTGTGTTTCCACAAGATTAGACGTACGCACTCCCCGTTTTGCGTAGAATATACTTTGGCTATTTCCGTCCTTCTCCTATCCAGCTTCTTGGCTATGAAGTTGCTAGAAGTTTTGCTGTGCCGAGGAGAAATTACTACAGTCAAGGAACATTTTGGTGCACTATAGAAATGCACATGTATAACATCAAACAAAATCTTTAAGTCCTTCCTCGACGTTGAATATGAAGTCTTTATGAATATCTTGCATGTATACCTAACGCTCGTATCTATACTTTCACAGTATACACCTTTTTTTTGGATTCCAAAAAATGCATACTGCGGTTTTTTCAAAAATACTGCATTTACACTTTTTGTCACGTTTTAAAAATGCATATCGTCGTTTAAAGTGCAAAACCGCGTATCAACAAAATGCAAAACCGCGTATGTGAAGTTGTAGAAATTATTTTCTAGAGCGTAAAAACACTCATATTTCAAAATGGTTCTCTTTTTTATAAAGCAATCGCATTTCTGGCTAGTATATTTCAGGACGAATGGATAAGGATTGAGCCAAGAGCTTGTGTGAGCAAATCCAATTTTTGGCAGCCAATATCAGTTACGCGGTTTTGCAGAATGACGATACGCGGTTTTGTACTTTAAACGACTATATATCTGTATACTAAGTATTAAGTAACATTGGAAAATGATATCTTGACCGGCTTTGATTATATTCCTTTCGGTTTTTTAATAATAATTTTTTATTAAAGTCTAGTTAATTATATAATACTTAACACCATATAAATCCACATTACAAACTTTGTAGAGAAATTTAAAAAAATGCCACAACAACAAACTTTCTATTCATAATTTTTAGAAAAATTCCAAGTATGCGGTTTTGTAGCTTATTAAGGTGCAAGTTTCAGTAGGCTATGCATTCGCGCAGATTTTTGGTTATATTTTGCCGACAACGTTATTATTTTCTTCCATACAAAACAAATTGTCGAACATAGTAACTTTGTAAGGAAGAAAATGCGTGACTTCCTCAGCAAAAAAAAATAAAAAATCAAGGGTATTTTATAGACACTTCAAACCAGAATATGCAACTTTAGTGAATTTTTTTAGTTTTTGTACAAAGTGTGAAGCTTGGATTTACATGGCTTTTGATGGACATATTGTTTTGTCTCGGGATGTAAAATAAAGAACACCTGGTATTGCTTTCATTTTCAAACGGAGATACTGCGAAACGGGATTTTTGCGCAGTAATTTACGGTTTTTTTTTTTTTGATCCGAAAAAAGATACTAGCGTTATGTCTGCCACCCATTGTACTTGAGCCTTTCTCTATAGTACAGCTTAAGTTGTGCTGACTGTTAGACCATTTATTTATATTATGTTCCAATCACGTATATCCAGTAGTCTTTCAAGTGACATATGAGGAAAAAGGAAGTATGTAGAACTTTTCCGATAAAAGTTTTTTGACTTTATATGGCAGAGTCTTCCTTCCTTCCTTCCTTAGAAATAAACACAACTTTCGCCAAATTTCGTGCCGTGGTTATAAATTTCAGTCTCGGACAAGCATTATAAATGACAGTCTAAAGTTCGGTGGCTAAATTACGGTGGAGTGACCTGATGGCTGCAACCAACACATGCCCAATCCACAAAGAAAGACACGAGCTGGGAGTATGCAAACTTGTCGAGACCCGCTGTGAACTTCGAAGATATCAGAAAGTTTTCCTTTGTGCACAAGACACAACACATAGCTCCGTCGTATATATGGTTTGCATGTCGTAAAATTTCGTTCGTATGGTACCATAAAGTCCTATTTATTATGAATTTCCACACAGTTAAAAATAGCTACAAAGGCTGGTTGTGGTTTCAAGTCCTCTAAAATTTATTCAACCGTTTAATTAACTATTTTATCAGTCCCTGCTATACGAAACAATTAATATCTCAGGCCCTATATGAATACACATTTTAGAAATTAGTCAGTTAATACTTTGATACACACTCTATCCCACACATATTTTTCCAGAAACTATGTTTTTTAGCAAATTTTTAAATTAAATTAAAAATTATAAATTGGAGAGTGGAGCTTTGTCAATAGAAAAAACTAATTGATTTTTTGATAAAGTCAATAACTATCGAGCTATGATTCGATAAAGAAATGGTTTACGCTCAGACACCTGATACTCGTATTTTGTATGCTGTATAATTTTGGGAAAAAAATGTTTTTGTTTTTTCTTTTTGTGTTTAGAGATAGATATTTTAAGAACCC
>NW_016186791.1:0-4538 GCF_001687245.7 Rhagoletis zephyria | reverse complement strand
TAATTTTTGACTAATTAAGTTCATTTTGAGGATATTAAGCCCGCAGGCCAAGCAGTTCATTTTCGTTAACAGCTTTCTAAATAAATATTCGCAAGCAACAATATTCCAATCACATGGTTATACATCCATACATACATACAATCACGTGCGTTAAAGTATTAAGTGCAATGTAGAACTTATGCACATTCTTACACAGAGAAAAAAGATTCGTTTCGATAACTAAATATATTTAGTTCCCGAATTTTGACAATACTTGGGAACTGTTACCAAGGTTTGATAATTATAACTAAATACATTAAAGCTTCTGATATTCATCTAGGTAAATATTAATTAATATTGCTTTGAAGCATATTGCTACCAATTCTGTTCAATTTAACGTATGGTTCATAAAAGGACGTTATTAAGGTCTGCCAATACAGATAAGCTTTCTCTCAACACATGGTGTAGTCATAGTTACCAAATCCTAGTTGAGGCAACCGCGATTTGTTTAGAGACCGGCATATATTCACACCTGTGAGCCACCGCTAAAGAATGCGCTAGAGTAGTGCAGTGATGCCAGATTGTAGGTAATTTGCCTATTTGAGAAATATTTTGCAACAAAAATTATGAAAAGGGAAAAAGCGACATTTCGAATAAAAAAGGGATTTTCATTTAACACAATTAGCGATGCATAACTAATCCAAATTGAAGAATATTAGACACTCTTAGGAAATTAATCGTTCTGAACATGTGATGTGAGGTAGAATTATGTATAAGTATTAAGTATTATTAAGGACAATTTTAAAAATTTTCTCACATTACCCAATTCAAGGGCTCAATTGTAACAATGATAGTTTCAAGAATTTGCCAGCAGTTAAATATGAACAATAAAAACACAAATTTATGTATGCATATACACTAGATTAGTCCAAAAATGCATGTGAGAAAGTAAAGTCGGAATTTTTATGCTCTCACCCCTAGGATTGCTCTATATTAAAAAAATATACCCCTATTTTTTATTTTGAAATCAAAAAATATTTAGAGATTGCTCAAAGCGGACAAAGTTTTCCGTGTATTTTAAATGAGGAAAAAACACTTTTCGTAGAAATAGTATAGAATTCTTGAAAATAATATATACATAATACTCAATTATTTATTTAACCATTTTTCCATAGTAACTATATTTCATAGGAAAACCCCCAGAAAATGCCAGAAAATACAATGGGAGATAAATAAGAGTAGTATTAAAAATGGTTAAATAAAAATTTGGATATTGTTATTGGAAGCCTCCTGGAGAGAACCAGAGTTTTCCGATCGAAAAATATTAGTTTTCAAGAATTCCTTACCATTTCTATGAAAAGTCGCTTTTTCCCATATAAAATACATGGAAAACTTTGAGCGCTTTGAGCGAATTCTAAATATTTTTGATTTAAAAATATAAAAATAAGGGTATATTTTTTCGATATGGAATAATGCTTTACTTATTTTGGACCACCCTAATACATACATACATATACAGCAAAAACAAATTCTTTAAAATCTTGGGTTTTTTTAAACACTGAAGCTAATTTATGAATGTAGCCGAGCTTTTTCTTCTAGTAAAATCATGAAAAGTGTCAAGCGATCAGCTGTTACACAAAAGGAGCAAAAATTGCACATTGTCGAGTTGATAGCGAAAAGTGTTAAAGTATTACCGTTTCGTATGCGATTTAATGCTCCTGACTAGCAATCAACTTTTAATATATTGCCTTCCATTTGTTCGATGTTTTTTTTTTTTAATTTGAACGACAACTATTTGACGTTTTTACAGGAAAATGCTTTTTTGTATTCCCGTACTTTTTGGTTGTTAATCAAATTCGGAGAATAATTTTGCTGTTTGACATTTTTACAGGATTTTACAGGCAAAGTATTGGATCAGAGCTAAAATTAAACGGTAAAAATATTCTTCTTGCCAAAAATTCCTTTTCTTTGAATTTTTATTAACAAACTCCATTCATTGTAAAATTGTTATATACATGAAGAAAGTAATATATTTATATGGGTGAATCCCGCCAAAGTCGAGATATTTAAAAAAACCGTATTTATGCTCGGATTTGTTTCACATTTGGCATGTTTAGTTGAAACGTAGCAAGACATAGATTTGTAAAAAATTGAACCACTGGTGGCTTTGATGTCAATATAAAAAGTACGTTCTACATAAAATACATGTTTTCTCCCCGTTAAAAATTCTTTTCAAGAACAATATTAACAAAACTGTTTAGTAACGTAACGCCAGGTAACGTCACTTCAGATAATTCAGCTGATTAAACATAAAGCAGAAAAGAATTTTACATTGCAAAACTTGGAAAATTAATATTCTCATTTTCGTTGTTGGTGTTTCCGATTTCCGTTATCCCTTGTCAAATTTGGTTTGGAAAATTAACCTTAAACATTTCCAATATTACCACAAAAGCTTTTATACAAATCAGGGACCGAACATAACAGTTATTGATGAAAACTGTCATGGAAAAATTCACTATGAAGGAAATGTTCTACAACTAAGTGAAACATACCAATCGATTTCGTTTTGCACCGAGACTCAAATTTGAAAATAAATTTTTATTTGCAATTTTTATGCAAAATTTAAAAAAATAACAATTATATTTGATTTTTATATTATAAATCCAAAATAACCATTATTTTTGATTTTTATATTATATGGCTTAGATAACAGTTATTGAAGAGTTTTATTTATAAAAGTCATCAATAAAAATCAGTCAGTGACTTTTACTTTTAAAAGTCATTAATATAAATCAGTGACCGACTTTTATTTTTTAAATCAATCATATAAAAGTCATTAACATTGTTCGCAGTTAACAAGGTGTTGGAAAACAAAAGTTTACTACGACTTATTCAAATGACTTTTATAAGTATGATTGAAAAAATAAAGATCAGTGACTGATTTTTATTTATGACTTTTATAAATAAAAGTCTTCGATAACTGTTATTTAAGACATATAATTTAAAAATCAAAAATAATTGTTATTTTCGATTTATAAAATAAAAGTCAGAAATAACGGTTATTTAAAGAGTAATTAAATAAAAGTCAAAAAATAATTGTTAAAGAGTGATTTTTTTAATAAAAGTTGTAACTGTTACGGTCCCTGATACAAATAGTCCTGCCCGATTCGCAGAGTTTTACAATTTTGTAATCGACATCAAAATCCACTTCTACTACTAACAGTTATATTTTTTTTATAGAATAAGGGATCATTTAATTGCTATACAAATCTAAAAAGCCTTTTTAAAATTTTAACTTTTTCAATATATTTTTTTTAACATTTTTTTCGTACGAGTGTCACGTAACGCCAGATTGAAAATACCCATTTGTACATATATATGTATATGTGCATAAAGAATACCGTGTAAAAATCTTCCAGGCCAATATTTAATTACATACTTTTAGGTTAGGGCGTGGTAAACGTCTCATATACATATTCATACATATGACGGCATATGGTGCCACAGGGCGTATACGTAACATACGCAACTACGGGTAATATGTATGAGCATGAGTGAATCTTGCTCTTTATACAAAACTGAAGATAATGCATTTTCTAAGATAGGCGTAATAACATTTTCGACCAAATAAACGTTTTTGTCGACAAATATAATAACTCGTGAGATTTACTCATATGTATGTATGTATGTATGTGAGAAACACACATCACTGACCAATTTAAAATTGTTGTCGGCAATCTGCAGATTCGAGGAAGAAACGGATCTACAGGTCTATTCTGCGCTGGTAACATAAATTTTGTAACCGGTAATTAAAGTGTCTGTCAATTTTTAAACCTTTTTCGCATTCCGTGCGCTCTTGTAACCGGTAAATTTGGTTACCATCTCATGAGCTGGTAACAAAATATTGCCCCGTGAAATATGCAGCGCACGAATTTCCACAAATCTCCATAGCTGAACTGCTGAATATTTTCACTGCATTACCAACGTACCTAGAATCGCGGTGACAAGAAGTGGTAACATTTTTTGGTAATACAATTTTCCGGTCACAAAATCTTCGGTAAGGTGCAGAATAGACCTGTTAGAGAGTGAAGTAGATTACTTTGGCCCATATTCAAGACCAAAAAAAAAACTACTAACGACTAAAATTGTCAATAAAAGTAAACGAGGATAATCTCTGGTTACAAGCAACAAATTTCTAGATATTTATTTTTGGTCAAGTCTCTGTATTTCCAAATATGGTTTCTTTAAACACTGAAAAAAAGAAAAAAATTCTTCTACATTTCGGGAATTTTTTGGCTTCCTCCCCGCAATTGCAATAACTACGTCTGTATGTCTTCGCTTTCCTTTCCTATACCTTTTTCACCGATAAATTGTGGAAAGTGAAAAAATTCCATCATTTATTTATTTGTCTATGCTTAAACATACACACATACATAGAATGTAACATATGTATGTGTGCCCACGAAACGAATAAAAAAAATGCAAATTTTAATTATTTCAACACATTTTTCCGCCCAAGTTTAAAACAACAAAAAATAATTAGCAAAATATTTCAGGTG
>NW_016186790.1:0-4538 GCF_001687245.7 Rhagoletis zephyria | reverse complement strand
AATATCACTTTGAAATGGCGTGCTATAGATATGACCCATACTGTATGTAGGTACGTAGCTTGAAAAAATCAATACTTTTATTAAGTGCAGTACACAAGATGTTAGAAGCGAGATTGCCTTCGAATAAACGCTCCCATTATCTTTACGCTTATGAATATCTCAAATCGGAATACTTTGAGCCATTACATCTGTAAAGATATTGCTTTAATTAATATTATACAAAGCAGTTTTGGAAATTGAACTTACCAAAAGCGGTATCGGTATTAAAACTTCGGCCAGGAAATAAAATAGAAACAACGACAAGAAATAAGAAAGTTGCCATAAAAAACAGAAAGGCTACAGAGGCACTAAAAAAAAATTAATTTGTAAAAATGTTCCTTACGATTTTTCCGAACGCTCGGTCTCGAACGCTCGATCGAACACTAG
Organism: Rhagoletis zephyria; assembly: GCF_001687245.7. Classification (NCBI taxonomy): domain Eukaryota; kingdom Metazoa; phylum Arthropoda; class Insecta; order Diptera; family Tephritidae; genus Rhagoletis; species Rhagoletis zephyria. The sequence goes on along the minus strand of NW_016186790.1, from coordinate 4,112 downwards.
TGATATCGCATGCGATGAACTTTCAAATAGTAAACTTTTATGAATTTTACATTAGGGTGCATCACTCCATAAAAAAAGGTATATTTTCTATCGGGATTATAAAACTTATTAAATATTTCATCAAAATATTAAGATATATAAAGTATTACACCGTGCGACAAAAAGTAAAAAAATGCGAAACACACGAAGCAATCAATATACTCACGAAACTATGGGCCAAATATAGTAAAACCACGTTTTTAATTTTTCTCTCTGGCGTCAGGATTTTTTTAAGGGACTTCCAAACATTATTTAAAAAATTAAAAATCAATAAGAATATTTGGTTCACAAAGACGAATAGGTATTGAAATTGTCCTTTTTTAGTTTTATGTTTTTAAGCGAATAAAGTTAGAAGGAGGAAATTCGAGGATGTGGTCGAGTACATATTAGTCCTTAACATATAATTTTTATACCCGAGCGCACTTGTGCACAAGGGTATTATAACTTTGTTCACATAACGGTTGTTTGTAACAGGCAAATCGAATCGAGATAGATATAGACAAATGTATACATAAATGATAAGAATGAAAAGAGAAATCGACCCCGGCTTACCATGTAGCGGTAGCTTTCGGAAAGGTGAAAAACGTATATTTAATACTTGCGCCGGGAATTTAACGTTCGGCTCCGCCCGAACTTAGACTTTCTTACTTGTTTTGAAAATAATTATTGTAAAATTTCAAGGATGTTAAATGACAATATGTTAAAACGACATTTTCAATACCTAATCGTCCGTATGGACCAAAAAATTTAATCGGGCTTAATTAATTCCACAGAATTTTCTCTTTAATTTGATAGTCATACTGTTTTTGCACTAAAGTTTTTTAATAATTTTTTGAAGCAGTTATATTTTTCAAATTTTAAAGTCTTTAAAGAAAAATCCTGACGCTAGACTGAAAATATAAAAACGTAGTTTTTCTATATTTCGCCATGGTTTCGGAATATATAAAAGGGGAAAAAAGTGGATTAAATTCGGATTTTTGTCTGTTTACGGAACATTTTTGGGAAGCGGATACGTTTTTGGCTGTTTTTCTGCAATTTTTCTGATAGAATTTTTCGTTCAATACGCTTTCCTTCTGTACTTCACAGATGCTTTTTTATAGTTCGAAAAAAGGGAGCGCATGACTCACGATTTTCGAACCCGGCACCTTCTGATAGCCAACAAATACTAGTACGCTCCCCTGCACGCTCAGCTAGAACCTCTAATTAAAGACACAACCAACGGAAATGCGCCAGTAATTAAGGGTTAATGCCGCGTCACTAAAGTTGTAAGAGAGAAATTAATCATTGTCCCATTTAGGTACTTGCTTAACCCCGCGTTTTGCATCTTATTGAGAACAATACAGAAAGACCAAAAAAAATTTAGCAATCATTGCCATTTTACGCACTTAAAATAATGGGTTAATTCCCGTTTACGCATCGTCGCGACGGCAAAGTGAATACATACATACATACAATTTATATGTCGTCATATCGTCTGTCTTCTATTTCGATTGCATTTATGACTGCAGCTGCAACACGCCGATCAGCCACGGCGCGAAGTCTACCTTTCGGGGCAGCGCAGCGACCGCGATGTACGCACATCGTCGTGTAAATCGCTAAATTCGCATGCGAAAAATATGTTTACAATATACATAAGTACATACAAATATACAAATTTATCTACATCTATACATACATATGTATGTATGTATGTATGTTCGCATGTGTATTTAATGTGTTTACGGTTTTTGCGGTTTTCGCTGGCATTATTTGACTTTATGGTCTGGGAGTTTTTTTTTCATTATACGCTGAGTTTTGCACTTATTAGAAACTGGAGGCTTGCTGATTGAATTGACAGGTTTTCGGTTTCGGTTTCGGTTTGGCTGACTCTCGCAGCTGGTGGTAGTGGCAGGCTTGAATCGCGCAATTCCCCGCGTGAATGAAAGTAACGTATCATCCGTATCATCTGCAAAATGCTAAAGCGGCGCTATAGCATCGTGAATCGCTGATTAGATATCTGTTTTTCTTTTTTTTTTCACAAATAAATGAACTTGAAGAAGCATAAATATATTTTACGCGACCTGTTTTTGCAATATGCAATGCATCATTTGAGATCTCAATTTAAACACGAGAAATAGATTTTCAACGATCAGCTGATGAGAAAGGTGTGGCTTTTGTTCCAGACTTCCCGCGTTTTTCAACGACAACAATTTGATCGACACATTTTAAATTTTTATTCTCACTGTTACAATTTTAGTTATTTATTTTTTAGTTGCTTTGGTTTTTTATTATTGTTTTTATCTTATTATTACAATTTTAGTTATTCATTTTTTAGTTGCTTTTGTGTTTTATTATTGTTTTTATCTTATTAAGAATGTATGCGTCTGTATGTTTGCTATTCATTGTAAATAAAAAAAAAAAACTTCCCCACGTAGCAGTGCTCTGACATTTAGGTGCGCAAGAAAAAACTAAATTTTTAATAACTAATAGGACGTGAAATTATAATTTATGCTAATTGGAGATAATATGGCCATTACAAAAATGTTGTGCGCGACGATTATTTAAAACAAAAGAATGTATCGCTTAGTTAAAAAATTAAAACAAAAAGTGAAACAAAACCAACAAGTAACCAAGGAAAACATAAATACATATTTACATAGTATGTATTTAAAAATAAAATACGCTTAATGAGTTTTAAGTGTGTAATCGTGTGTAAAAATCGAATCAAGATGGAAACATCAGGTGGATAGATGATACAAAAATATTTAATCGTGCAGGCGCAGAGTTGTTAAGTTTTTTTCAAACTCTAATTAAAGTTATGTATATTGCAGAGTATACCTATGTACCTACATACATTCTACATATTTTTTTAATGAAAACATAAAGTTTTAACTTCATCTTCCGTGTAAGCAAACGACACTGAAGTACAAAATGTGAGCAAAGGATTGTTTTCGAAAGCAAAAACGAGTTATCAATAAATCATCATTTGCAAAAAATTTATACTACAATACAAACGGACGAAAAGTAAACAAAGCAAAGAAAACAACAAAAACCAAATTAAGCGAAATTATTGTCAGGCAATTTAAACAAACAATTTAGGCAAAATTATTCAATAAAACGCTTTAAAACGAGGTGTCGTTATGAATTAATCTTCTTTAGTTAAAGAAAAGTGTAAAATAGTGGTGCTTGTAATGTAAACAAATGCCCAGCTGAAGAACCCGCTTTCACAAACTTTTTTCTCAAAATCAGTTACAAATACAACGCTGCGTTCTTGCGTCATCTTTAGTTTGTTACAGTTCACTAGAACATAGTATGAAATCACAAAAAGTCGTTCCTGTACGCAATAATTTCTCTCCCTGGGGACACTTTTGAGTGAGTAAGAGAGCAACACTTCCCGGTCAGAAGTTACAAGATTTTGCCCGAAGTTTTTCTTCCTGCAAGTTCATGAAAAGTGTCAAATGATGGGCAGGGTTGCATTTGTCAACAAAAACAGAACGCGGTGCAAGCAAATATGGAAGTAAACAACGAAATATTTGACTATGTACGCAACTATTCTGATCTTTCAGCCAAATTAGTGTTGTACCAATGACAATTAAAAAATCAACTGACACTTGTGCAGGAATTAGAGCTTTTTGCGTTCCCGTAAACTGCTGCACTGTTCTCATATTACTCTCACTTGAGAGAGTAACAGAGTAGTTTGACAGTTCCACAGGTTTTTGCTCGAAGAATACTGGAACAAACTACTTGTATTTTTGGTTGATGCAGTCGTCGCAAAACTTTACTGGTATTGCCAGACCTTTCTTCTTCGTGTCTATTTTTTATATAACGCCTTTCGATTTTCATTAAGTTTTAATCTATAGACTGCAGCTGGGTATTCACGTCGATGACGAACCAATCCCGATGGTGAATAACCCGAAAATCCTCGGAGTAACCTTCGACTGTCTGCTCTCCTTCTCGGCTCATACAACCGCAATTGTCAATAAAGTACAAAGTCGCAACAAGGTCCTCAATTCGCTAGCTGATAGCGCCCGGGGCAAAGACAAACAAACGTTGTTGAAAAAGTACAAGGCAATTGGCCGGCCGGTTCTGAACTA
>NW_016186785.1:0-4539 GCF_001687245.7 Rhagoletis zephyria | reverse complement strand
ACCCAATTTTTATGGGTCCCCTATTGAAGTTTTTGGAATTTTTGGGGCACATATAAAACATATTTAGTACTAAAAAATGGTTAAATAATAAATGTGATATTATGACCGGAAGTCTCTAGAAGAGAAACATAGTTTTTCGATCTAAAAATATTGATGTCCAAGACTTCTATACCATTTCTACAAAGACGAGTTGTTCCCCTTATAAAATACATGGAAAACTTCATCGGCTGGAAGGCAGTTACAAATATAATTTTTTTAAAACAAAAATATTGTTTTGCATTTAGAAAAATTCTATAATGGTGAGAGCTTAACATTTTAAACTTTTTCCGCACGTATTTTGAGATCACCCTAATATACATTCATATGTACACAAATACGCGCATCACTAAGTAAATCTACACCACATAGAGATTTTAAAAATTCTTTGAATTTTGCTTGTGTTATTTAAAACATGGCAATTAAGTAAGTAATTGCAAGAAGGCAGAGTTCAACCATCTGCTGCATACCAGCTAAGCTGCTCGAGATGCATCACTCCTGGAGTACAAGCGATTACTTGCTGCAGCGAGAGAACAATTAACATAGCAACGAAAGCACATCTGCCGAACACCCACAACATTCTCAGTTCCTCATACACGATTGTGTTCGGTTTATGGTAATTTGTAGTAACAATTTTATTGTTTGTTAAATTTTGCAAATGCTTCTCACCAATAACTTAATCAGCATCTGAATTGCTTTAGATTGTGTAAAACCGAAAGGTATGCAAATGCACTTCGTTATAAAATGCAAATTGCAAAAAGAATTTGATTTTCAGGACAACTGTGTGTATATTTGGTAAAGGTACAATTTTAGGCATGGAAAAGTGCAAAAGTTCCTAGAGAAAGTTGTAGAATGTTTAGCTAGCACAACAAAGCAGGGACAGTAACAGTTACAATTTTTATTTAAAAAAAAAAAATCGCTCTTTAAGAATTATTTTTTGACTTTTATTTAATTTTACTCCTTAAATAATCTTTATTTCTGACTTTTATTTTATAAATCCAAAATAACAATTATCTTTGATTTTTATCTAAATAAAGTGCAAATAATAGTTATTTTTGATTTTTAATTATATGACTGAGATAACAGTTATCGAAGACCTTTATTTATAAAAGTCATAAAGAAAAATCAGTCACTGACCTTTATTTTTTAAATCATACTTATAGAAGTCATTTTTATAAGTCGTAGTAAACTTTTGTTTTCCAACACCTTCTTAACTGCGAAAAATGTTAATGACTTTTATATGAATGATTTAAAAAATAAAAGTCGATGACTGAATTATATTGATAATTTTTAAAAGTAAAAGTCACTGACTGATTTTTATCGATGACTTTTATAAATAAAAGTCTCCAATAACTGTTATCGAAGACATATAATATATAAATCAAAAATAATTGTTATTTTTTTAATTTTGTATAAAAATTGCAAATAAAAATTTATTTTCAAAATTTGAGTCTCGGTGAAAAAAGAAATCCATTGGTATGTGTCACTTAGTTGTAGAACATTTCCTTCATAGTGAATTTTTCCATCAATAACTGTTATGTTCGGTCCCTGCAAAAGAGTGTATTTGAGCTTGAAGCTCCTTGTTCTTGAAGACTAGGTTACGTTGGTTGCCAGGTCTCTGATTATCGCCATCGCGCACAACAGCAACCAATCGATCGCTTCCTTCATAGACGCAACTTGTGCTTGGAAAACACTGCAGTGTTATGGAAGACAATTTAACTTAGATGGAGAGTTCCTTGGGAAAGACCCCTGCACCGAGCTTTGCGTTAAGCACCCACCCGTTTTGTTGCAACCGTTTCTCCGCATCCAATAATCCCGTGGCATTATATTGTTACCGACGCCAGCTATGCCGAGAAAGGCACCTACACTCAGTCTACGGCCACAGCACTTTACGTGAGCTAATCGTTAAATCAGGCTTCATGTTCCCCAGGCCCGCTGTAAAAGGGGTCACACGTCAATTTGGTGTAAGAACACGAAATCCGATTCAATCAGCACCCTACTAAGNAAATTTCTAGATGACTAACCTTTGTGACCAACTACTTCGCCAAAGTATTTTGTCCGACTATTGAACTTCCAGCGCTTAATTGAGTGCAGCGAACAAACACGCACACTTTTGTTTGAAAGCGATTCGCTAGATCTTAAGTGGATATGGAATTTTTTATGAAATTCTCAAATTTCTCCTCGTTGAACTTAATGAAGTAATAAGTCGCTGGCATTTCCCGCCATGGTCAAAGCTAACCCAGGTTGGCTATTAAACGGTGCTTTAAACATCGTCCACACTTAGCTCACGTAGTAATTTTTGAGAGGAGCTCTGCATGAATGCATGAAGAGGTGGCACCTTTTCGGTAGCCATTGACTAAAAACGCCTACCCGCCACTCTGAATAAATCTCAGTTCATTATACAGCAACTTACGACAGCTAGGTTCCTCCAATGGAGTCACCCAATTTATAAATAGTAAAAAGGTCACATTTTGCGCTACCGCTTCATATGCCTTCCTGTATATGGATCTCTCTATCGCTCTCTCATATAAGGCATAAGATTTGATGTTCGTCTACAAACCATATGGGCTAATTGAGCTCGATACATACATACATACAAAAATCCCAAGTCTGAAAATTTTTAAAAATTAATTTGAACAGAAGTGGAAATGGATTCACATTGTAGTTCGTAGTTATAGCGACATAAAAAATAAGTTAATATTTAATAAAAAAAAAAAAATATTTTAAAAGCAAGATTTTTAAATATGAAAGAAACCGGTCCATAAATTCAGGTTTACCAGATATCACGACTCCTGTGCCATTTATCGGCAAATCAGATTAATTCATTTTTCGTATTACATTGTTGTTCTGAGCCAACTGTGAAGTTTCAAGTCTCTAGGTCATAGGGAAGTTGGTCACAAATTGATAGCAGGATTTGCCCCAAACAAACATACTTACATAGCAAGTTAAATAAAAGCTTATAATAAAAGTAAATAAATGCTTAAATAATTAAAAATTTGTGATTTATTTTAAACTCCGCTTGACCTCAATGCACAATAATTGAACTAAGAAAAAAAGCGATCACTTTCAACAAGTAATTTCATTCATTCAAAGTGTGTTAATCTGGAAATTTAAATTTGAAGCGATAATAAATTAAACGTTCTATTGAATAAAATCCGTTTCACACAAAAAAATTAACAATATCTAACAGCAGTCATTCAAATATTTCTTTCAATTTCAGGAATACTTTTCTAATGAAAATAATTGCATTGTTGATTCTATGGAAAGCAAAGTGATAATCTGATTTATTGCATCATCACTATGCTTGCAAACATTTTGATATTTCAAAATACAAAAAACCAACAATAAGTACTAGCTTTTTAGAAAACAAACACAATAACTGCGCGCTATTGATATGGTCAACTATTATACAGATGCATTTTCCATTCTAAAGCTCAGCATGCAAACTAAGATAATGCAATTAGAGTTAAAACGTTCACACACACACATTCTGCCACACACACACATGCACGCGTAACCTCAATAGTGGCGAGAACGCGCTACAGCCCCATACATACATAGTTTCCACGTCAAATGCCAGCGAATGAGGAAGGAGGAAAAATCAATTATCTGCATTGAAAATTGATTGCATCACAAATTGTACAACAATCAACACCGGCAGCAGCAAACTGTTGCTGTTGCTGTTACTGCTGCTGCTGCTGTTGTTCCTGCTGTTGCTGATGCCACAAACTGCCATGACTGTTGCTGCGACTGCTGTCATTGATGCTGCTTGCTGGCTGGCTAGCAGGTTGACTCGACTTGCATTGTTGTTACGGAGAATGAAATTTGCAAGTGTTGTTGGGTCGTTAACGCTGCTCTAGCTTGCCATTTACAAGTTTGTTTTGTGGTCGTTATCACAGTTTGTTAGATAGCTTTTGTTCTTCATTGCGCTGGATATGAAATATGCAAAATAACTACGAGGGAAAGCTATGAAGAGTTTTGCAAAAAACATCTATTCGTAAAAACTAGCATTCGATCGAAGGTATGCAGAGAAAAGGAAAAGAAATGACGTCATTAATTAGTTGAACTATAAACAAATGTAATTTTGCCAAATTGTAATAACAAAAAATTTAAATAAACTACAATGAATTTTATAAAAATACTAGCAAACACCCGGCGTGCTTCACTGCGCCTTAAAAGTATTTTTGTGTTGTTACTCCTTACCAAAACTCTTATAGCCTGTTTCCACCAAAGGCTTAGCTGCAGTAAAAAGCTCAGTAAAGTTCCATGAGTTTTCACATGCTTGTACTTAATATGAGAAATTAATTACCCCCCTCGAGTTGTAATCTCCTTTTTGCCCATAGGCATAAACTGCAGTCAAAACTCGGTGGAAATGGACTATTATGGATTCAGTCATAAAAAATAAAATAGAATAGGAAAAATTAATTTTTATCTGGGTATCAAAATTGAGAGGTAGGAGTCCGGATATTATACTCTAAATCAAGAAAATTATATTGTAAATTT
>NW_016186784.1:0-4540 GCF_001687245.7 Rhagoletis zephyria | reverse complement strand
AAAAAAAAAAAATCGATTTAATAGTTTTCCAAATATCTCGAGAAAGGGGCGAGGAAAAAATAAAAAAAAAAATCACACATACACACATCAAAATTCTTTAGGAAAATAACTTTTTTTTCTTGACAAATTTTTCACATAGAAGGTTTTTCATAAAACAAATTAGTTTTTGAAAATATGCCATCTAAAAACAAAGGAAACAAATCGCAATGGTAGCTCTAGGTATTGCGCAATAAACGGTTTTACGCATTTTCTTCCACAAGAAAAAAGTGCAAAAAGCCGTCAGCATAAAAAATATAAAAAATCAACGCGATTTTACAGAAGCTTAAAGCTTGCACTTTATTATACTAAAATTAAGTGGGCTACAGAACTGCAAATTCTAAAAAAAAAAATATAAAAAAATGTAAAATTTGTTATGTTCTCATTTTGCTCAACTTCGGTGTAAAAAAATAACAACTCAAATTATTTTAGAGTGAATATTTTCAAAAACTAATTTTTTTTATAAAAAATTTGTATGTGAAAAATTATTTTTTTCATATAGAATTTCTATGTGTGTATGTGTGATTTTTTCAAATTTTTCCCTCGCTCCGTTCTCGAGATATTTGGAAGTCTACTAAATCGATTTGTTTTTGTGCTGTAAAGTTTTAAAAAATTTATTAATCAAGCTCAAATTTCATATTTATTTATTATTTGTGTTTATATATCAACCCTAAAAATTTGAAACAAATCAAAACACTTCATGTGAACCCCGTCCATTTTGGCATGGAACGCCCCATATGCTTGTACATCTGCACATATCCTTTAGTACTCATATCACTGATTTTATGCGCATGAATTTTAAATTTTACACTAATTGTTCTTTAAAAGGTGAATAAATGAAATAAACGTGGTATTTTATTTTATTTCCTTTTTTTAAGTGTAGGGTATTTTTATACAGCTTTTCTATCAACTTTTGTAAAATACTGTGCCAACTGACGCCATTTGGATATGCCAAGCGAAGCCAAGTCTTTTCCCATTTGCTCTCTTCATCGCAAAAAATTAGTCCTTTTCCTTCTTTGATACCTGTGGCCATGTGGTTAACCACTTTCAGAGCTGTAGCATCTGCGTCCATTTGAGGTATCATCTTCAATGCGCTGGACATGTCCATGCCTTCCCAAGCAATCCAAAAGGCACTTTGGAGAAGGCTGCGCTAATGGTATTAGAGTTGAATCTGAAGATACGGCAAATTTAAGTGGTCCCAATTAAAAATGCCATATTTTCTTTTTTCATGACTAAAAATTTTGTTGAATAAAAAGGGCTGACAAAAAAATCCTAAAAACTGTATCAGCGGTTTTTGGTTTAGCCGCTCTGGACCTGAATTAGGGTCTTCAAGTGGGCAATGAACCAATCGCATTCTTTCCGCAAGCGCCTCTGTGGTATTTTGGTCTATTCCTGTAGAAGCGCTTGTTTGAGGTACTGGACAGTCTGGAAGGCAATGTAATTAAAAACTGCTTTGCAATCAACAAAAAGATGGAGCGTGTCGATTTGCTTAACTACTTAGTGTTTTTTTTCTTGGTTTGTCGCACAGGTTTGAAGACACACTGAAAAGGTCCAATAAGTTGGTTCATGAAGGGTTTTAGTGTTTCAATAAGTATCGTTCCTGCCTTCTTTTCTGATAAAATTTTCAAATGGCATTCCGGCCGATCTGCAACTTAAATACTGCATACTCATGTCTCCCACCTTTGGTCTCGGTAATGCTCAATAGGCGATTGGATAGAAATTAGTTGCAGGGCGGCTTTGTATACCGATAATGTCTAAAACTGCTAACTACTGTCATCGGAAGTGTGTTTGTGAAGACTGATATTTCCGAGAGTAGGACCGAATATGCATTCTGGACCACCCTGGCATTAAAGTCAGTAGTAAAAATTTTACCATGGGGTTTGTTTTTAAATTCAACTTTAATAAAGATTATGCCAAGACGTTCATTGGTGGTGATGAAACTGGAAACACCTTAGTCACCGTTCAAACACAAATCCGACAGCAAATTTGTGCGTCGTCACACTCTCCAGACTTCAAGCGACTGTGTTCCATCCATTATATTTTCTGGAAGTCAGCATTGTATTTCTTGAGAGGATTCGGCGACTGAACAGATGCAACTTCCCTATGGAGGGTCTGGACATATCTGGTGCATATCCGTCTGCGAGGATCATAAGTGGCATTTGTAGTCCTTTCATTTGGAATGGTATTTAGGTGCCGAGTCCCAAGCCCAGTACACAAACCACTGGTAGGAAGGTTTTTAGCGATGCACATTTATGAATCCCCTTACTCCAAGCCATACATCCACTTGCAGCCGTGCTGACTGTTAGCAGCTCTACTCCGTGGGTAGTTCTGCCGAACCTCCCTCTCTTTCTGCCGTGACCTAAGGCTACCCAAGAACGCAAATGCACAGAGTCGAGGTTGAGTATAGTTGCGAAACTGTACCTTGATACCCAGAAAAACGAGCACCCCCATTTTACAAAACGAAATTATTTTGCCACTGCACTGCCTAGTGGAAATCCGGCATAACATAATTGCTCCAAAGTTGGCTTGGGTCCAAGACTTTAACTCATTCTGTATTGATATCATTTCAGGACCTGTTCAGGACCATTTCGTGACTTGTTCGAGATCAGTTCGGGACCATTTCGGGACTAGTTCATGACTATTTGACGACCATTTTGGGATTAATTTTGAACAATTTCGAGACCAGTTCACGACTATTTCAGGAACATTTCGGGATATTTTTGGGACTAGTTCAAAACCATTTCGGAACATGTTTGGGATCATTTTGGGACTTTTTCGAGATAATATCGGAACCATTTTGGGACTAGTTATTTTAAGCCTATTTGATGACCATTTCGAGATTATACTGGGGTAGTTCGAGACTAGTTCACCAATACTTTATGACTCTTTGGGTTTAGATCGGGATAATTTTCTTCAAAACCACTTCAGGGTCATTTATGGAGTAGTGCGGGATCAGTTCTGGGTAATTGGGAACCAGTCACAAAATGATCTGAAATAGTTCGAAACTATTCACGAAGTGGTTATGAAAAAGTCGTGATCTGGTCCCGACACACTGAATAAAATTAAATGAAATTAATATTTGATTTCTAACCTTACCTATTTATGTAAGCAACTGAAACGCCTAATGTTGTGCCAAGCCGTACACAGATAAACAGTATATGGTACTCACACCTTTTTTTAAATATATCAGAACAACATTCCAACTTATTTTAAGCAATATATACTGAGCTGAGATTGTACTTATAACACACAGCATTAAAGCACTTAGGTTTTACAAATTTAGTTGTTTTACACCTTTTCCATACTCGCACTTTTATCAGCCAAGTAAGACTCATATTAAATTAATGTTTCTGCCTATCTAACCAAATATATCTGCATTATTCTTTTTTTCACCTTCAGTAGGAGTAGGTAGGCGTTACTTCGATTGGCTGCACCACGTCGCACCACAGGTTGTCGCCTTCGCAGAATTCCAACACCATTCATTCGGACAAGTGCACCGGTCGACCGCCAGTGTAGTGTTGTGGCAAGAGCACACACCACACACACACACACATATTTTAGCGCATTACTCAAAGCATTTGTAGAGATTTTCATGCTCGTTGTTTGTTGGCTGGCTGTTCAGCAGCCGCTGGTCTCCTGGCCTGTGGCACATTTGGCCATTACTCGCGCCCATGACATTCACCGAAAAAGTCCAACAACTTCATTAATAATATGAAAATCTCTCATTAGAAATCTACGAGCAACTCCATTTACTATATTGCGACTTTTCAAATGTAACCAAGCGCACATGTGAGCGCCAAATACAAGCTGGCCGAAAAAAGCACACGTGTGCGCATGCGTGTATACCATAGACGCTAGATGCTCGTGTGTGAATGTTGTGTGGTGCTGTGTTGCTTTTTTAACTGCTTTGACCGTTGATGCTGACACTGACATTGTGCTCCTCTATTTTTTTTTATTTTATTAATTTTTTTTTTTTTTTGCATTTGCCATTTGCCATTTGCCACTTCCTGCAGCAGTCAAGCAACGATTTGTGTATGCTTTTTACCTTAACTATTTGTGCAGATATTTTGACTTTTGCTATTTGCCAAAGTGCTGCTTAAGTTTGATTTTCGTGCGTTGTGTTGCCGCATGCGCATAGAAAGCCATCGAATCGATTGCCAGCCAGTAAGCCAACTGTATGCTCTGCGTTCTATCTATCGCCACTTTGTATCTTCTGTAGTTATTCTTATGCTTATTTTACACTTCAGTTTTTTTTTTTTTTGTTTTTTTTTAGCCAATCCACCTACCTTCCCTTCCGCTTGCTTGCTTTTCCTGCCTATGCTGCTAAGTACTTTCTGTTTGGTGCTTTCGTGCTTATTTTGATTGGCGTATACGCGGCCACTTTGGTGCAACGAACGTCTTTGCTGCTGCTTGCCACCACCTTACCGTTGCCTGCTTACCGCTGCTGCTGCTGCTGCTGCTGCTGCTGTTGCTGCGACGAGTATAGCGAAATTTTAATGAAGCT
>NW_016186783.1:0-4540 GCF_001687245.7 Rhagoletis zephyria | reverse complement strand
TTTTTTTTTTTGTCATTCAATTCTTATACATATTTTGATGGTTTAGCTTTGTAATGCCATATCTGAATAAGAAAAAATTCATTATAACTTTTTACGAAATTGACTATTGTAATAACTTCAACTTTAGGCTATTTAAGAAATGAATCACATTGGAGAGTGTCATGTTCCAAATTTGGAATGCAGAAGGTACTTATTCCCCGAATTTTGGGAATCGTCAGTTTTATCGGTACCATCGAATCTTAAATTTGCCTTTTATGAATGCCTTAAATTTAAAAGAAAAAATTATTATTTTTTTCACAAAATAATGAAAGTCAATAGCCTGTGTAAAATTGGTTTAATTTTTAATTAGTTATATAACGCTTAATGACAAAATCGGATGCTCTTGGAATAAAAACTACATTTGTACGTGTATTCAAAATAGCAACAAGTAGATGTGTTTATCAAGTGTAATATCACTCAATCTGAAGGATTTTTTTTTTTGAGAATGATATCATTCCAATTGCGAAAATGCGTACACGCAAACACATATATGTATGTACGTCCATAAATTTTACAAATAAATTAACCCACTATTAGTGCGCATTCCCAAATAAAAGCGACATTTAAACGCGTCTTGCCAAAATTCTACCTCAAATTGCTTAAACAATAAAAAAATATNATATATGTATATACATACATATGACAATTGCTATACGTATTTATGTACATATGTTTGTTCATAAAAATGATGTTTGTTAACCGAGTGATTGAATTCTCAATGAGTGAAGCAACAAAGACGAATTCGGTAATCAAATCAACAAAATATGCGCATCTACAACGAGTCATCATGCTAATTGACCGCGCAATACAAATCGAATCAGTATACATCAACGTAGTCATATACATATGTACATATGTATAGTAGAAAAATTTAAACCAAGCAGAAACTCCTCGAAATACTATAAAAACCGATCGCATGTAAATTGGAACGGTATAAAGTTGTTATATACACATGTATGTATTAATTAGTCTAAGATCCGAAAATGGATGAAATCTAATTTGTATGAAATTTAATTGGTTAATAAAATATTTCGCGAGTGGGTTGGCTGAAAAAATCCTGAACATGATATTTTTAATTTAATATTCAAAAATTATTATTTTTTTAATTCTGTATTTTGTGAACAAATATATACCAATCGAAAGTATTAAGCCTAGAGAATGTGAGAACGTTGGGTTTTTTATTTTTTCCCTGGCCTACCTATCTGGTTGGCAGTTGTGAACAGGTAGGTAAACTAATAATTTTTACTCATCTGGTTAACACATTCTATAGGCTTAATGCCTTCGATTGTTATATACATATGTAATTTGTTTATTAAACAAATGAGTGCAAAATTAAAAAAAATAATAATAATAATAATTTTTGAATATTTAAATTTCATACAGAGTAGATTTCATCTATTAAAAAGATGGGTGAAGGACGCGCCCTTGTCGGATCTCCTACTATGTATATGTACATATCGCATGTTTAATAATTTTAAATTTTAAATTTTTTGGGAAAACGCAATCAAAGTTGGACCAATTTTTACAGTTGGTATACCAAAAGACAAATGGAAAGACACATATTTTCCCCATTTTTGGGAAGTTTGGTCATCTATGAGGCTGAACATATTCTCCTTATTAAACTTACTAATGATGAAATCTTTAAAAACATAAATTTTGAATTGCATCTCCATATAAGTAAACGTGCTTCTGACCGAAGTATTTATGTAAATAATGCATACATATTTCGAAGTGCTTGAGCCGAAAGTATGGTGAGACAACATTTCACTGAACACAGTTTTGACCGCCCACAGATGCGACTAATCGCTTTGACGATTCGCCGCTATGTCCTCTACACATATTTTATATTATTTACTCTGTTTTTTTTGAAAGAAAAAAAGAAAAGCAGCGCCAATGGAAGACCCGGTATATCCTGAAAATATAGTCAACAGTTTTCGAAATCGACTGTTGTGTAATAGCAGAAATTTCTTGACAGTTATGGTGTTATGAGAAAGCGATCAGCAGGTAAATATCGTAACAACAATGGGTGGACCTTTGATATTAGACACGCAGCGAGTAAAGCCCAATAGATGCAACTTTTGACGGACTGCATCAGAACGGGAACTTACGTAGTGCTTAGTGCTGCAATCACCTCCTAACGGCATACTGAGAAATGGAAGATTACACAAACAGATTGGTTCAGTTGAGTTGACTCGACTAAACTGAGCTGGGGTCATTGAATCAACTAGCGTAAATTTTTTAATTTCTAATTTCCAATCCCTAATTTAATAAGCTACTCCCCAACTCCTTTCATTGTAGACAATTTTTTCGTGATGCCTCAACTTTTTCTGCTGGGTATAGCTAACTTCATTACTTGTATGTCTACATGAGTAATATTATCATCAATATCTTTAAAATCAAGGGCACGAAATGCTCAACAACCACCGGTTCACAATCAGAGGCGTTGAAATCAATGAGTGAATTTTGCTAAAACGTCATCAACTGGATATGCTGAACGAACATTTACCCCTTCGACATCCAAGTGAGACGAGTAGAACTTGCAAATGGTGAATAAATGCTTCGAGATGTTATGAGAACAAAACTGGATGCTAGGGTGGCCCAAAATGCATGCAAAAAAAAAGAAAAGTTGGAATTTTAATACTCTCACCCCTAAAGTTATTCTATCTATGTGTATCGAAAAAATAGACCATTGTTTTTTATCAAAGATTATTTGCAGGTCGCTCAGAGTATTTTTTGTATAAAAAAAATCGTAGAAACGGTGTGGAATCGTTTAAAATCAATCGGCAACTCTTCAGGAGACTTCAAAGAATACTAGCCAATTGTTCATTTAACCATTTTTTATTATTTAAGTTTCTTTATGGATATCGAAATTGCATTTTTTGCGGTTTTTGGGGGACCAATAAAAAGTTATTTGTTTTACAAAAAAATTTAATTTACAATTTGATATTATTCTTTGAAGTCTCCTGAAGAGAAACAGATTGTAACAATTGCAAAATACTTATTTTCAAAGAAAAAAACTGGATGCTAGGGTGGCCCAAAATGCATGCAAAAAAAGAAAAGTTGGAATTTCAATGCTGTCACCCCTAAAGTTATTCTATCTATTTGTATCGAAAAAATAGACCATTGTTTTTTATCAAAGATTATTTGCAGGTCGCTCAGAGTATTTTTTGTATAAAAAAAATCGTAGAAACGGTGTGGAATCGTTTAAAATCAATCGGCAACTCTTCAGGAGACTTTAAAGAATACTAGCCAATTGTTCATTTAACCATTTTTTATTATTTAAGTTTCTTTATGGATATCGAAATTGCATTTTTTGCGGTTTTTGGGGGACCAATAAAAAGTTATTTGTTTTACAAAAAAATTTAATTTACAATTTGATATTATTCTTTGAAGTCTCCTGAAGAGAAACAGATTGTAACAATTGCAAAATACTTATTTTCAAAGAAAAAAACTGGATGCTAGGGTGGCCCAAAATGCATGCAAAAAAAGAAAAGTTGGAATTTCAATGCTGTCACCCCTAAAGTTATTCTATCTATTTGTATCGAAAAAATAGACCATTGTTTTTTA
This sequence comes from Rhagoletis zephyria, assembly GCF_001687245.7. NCBI lineage: Eukaryota > Metazoa > Arthropoda > Insecta > Diptera > Tephritidae > Rhagoletis > Rhagoletis zephyria. The sequence goes on along the minus strand of NW_016186783.1, from coordinate 934 downwards.
TCAAAGATTATTTGCAGGTCGCTCAGAGTATTTTTTGTATAAAAAAAATCGTAGAAACGGTGTGGAATCGTTTAAAATCAATCGGCAACTCTTCAGGAGACTTTAAAGAATACTAGCCAATTGTTCATTTAACCATTTTTTATTATTTAAGTTTCTTTATGGATATCGAAATTGCATTTTTTGCGGTTTTTGGGGGACCAATAAAAAGTTATTTGTTTTACAAAAAATTTTAATTCACAATTTAATATTATTCTTTGATGTCTCCTGAAGAGAAACAGATTCTAACAATTGAAAAATACTTAGTTTCAAAGATTATTTACTATTTCCACAAAAAATTGTTTTTCCCCCATATAAAATATATGAGAAACTTTGATCGACCACTGAATATTTCGTGATTTCAACAACAAAAAATAGGTGTACATATATTTCTTTCGATACAGCAAAATCTTACTTTACTTTGTTTGGACCACCACCCTAATGTATACACAGTGGAGTATTTTAGCGGATTGGAGAGGAGTGTGGCGAAAAACAAGTTTCTGATTTTATTTGTGTAGTGTGCGAAGAAAAAAAGCATTGACAACGCGATGCACGTCGAATCGCAAAAAAAAGTTAATAAAAATACTAGTAACAAATTGAAAATAAAATATGCATAAATTTGCACGTTCGGCGAGCAGCATTCCTCAGGTGGTTGCCGCTAGCCGTTTGCCGCTTACCTTGCTACACGCCGGGACTGACCTTGGGTGCGCATTTGTTAAAACAAACAAAAAAAAAAAACAAAAAACATTATATATAAAACTACATACCGCTTGCTTACTCGCATTTCTCTAGTTTGTTTTAACAATAAATATATTTTTAATTAAAGTTATTTCAAAAACAAACATATGTTGCTATTTTGTATGAAAACAAGCTGTGTCTAAGCTAAAAGTCGCGACTT
>NW_016186781.1:0-4541 GCF_001687245.7 Rhagoletis zephyria | reverse complement strand
TAAATGAATGTCACTTTAGCTAAATAACTGTATGGATTTCAAAAAAAAAAATTTAAAAAAAAAAATGTGAAAAAAGTAGAGGAAGACATAGCAAAGTTATGCAAAGAGCGCAATGTACATACCACATCTGCATATTTCATGCACAATTTGCAATGTAGGTCAACTCGGCGGGCGCCTAAAAGTAGTCAAGATTTTTATATATATTTTTTTTGATATTTAAACTCGCTTGGAAAGACGCAGTTAACAGAACTGAAACTGTAAGGTAAAAAGACCCCTTTGAATAATAATTATACTACATTTACCTNACTCCTGTTGGTTAGACAGGCAAGGATAATCTGGGTACTACTAGTACTGCTTTATAGAATAGTTGAACGAATACCAATTTCTGTATGTACGCCCATAGAGTGAGTGTAGCTTTAGTTCGTGGAAAAGCTTAGGGCATCGTCAAACTAAAAGCAACACAAAAACACTGCCAGTTGCTTGCGTAGCATTAAAAAATAATAATTTTCCACAGTGACAGCGGTAAAAAAGGACATCAAAGCGAGAGCAGTGACAGTCACAACGGCAAACAAATACAGCAAAATATCTACAACAGCGGACGCTGATAGCGATGACAGCTTTGACGAAGGCGACATTAATATTTTGATGCAGGCAGCAGCGAGTTTATTGCCGTTGTGACAAAAGTACATACATATGTATGTACGTACGCGCGTGCGTGCGTTTGTTTGACAATAATAGTGTCGCTGTCGTCAGCACACACGATGACAGCAAAATTTACTGCACTTGCAATACAAAGTGCTGTCAACTGTCGCGGATTTTTAACGTCATCATGGTCATAACAGTTTTACGCATAATTTGCATATGGCATTAGTTAGAGACGCAGAGGGGGTAGAGCAGAAGGATCGAAAGCTTAGACAGCAGCTAACCACTGACCGACGGTGGTAGATATGATGTGATTGTGAGACGGAACAGCATAAAAAGCTGCTGCTTTAGCCGTGAAGAAAGGCTAGAAGCCATTTACGCACTGCACTTGACAGGCGCCTGATGGCGAAAGCGCTGTCAGAAAGCGCAGGGAAAAGAGCGAAAATGACTTAGCGATTGTCGTAAGCCAACCGAGTCGAGCATGGCGAATGAAAAAAGCATGCTAACAAAATTAAAAACACACATTTTTTAGTTATCAGCGCCCTTAAGTATACTACAATATGTAAAAGACAACGACAAAGAATCGCTTTTAGGTTGACTTAAAATTTTAAAGTTGGAAGCGAAAGAAATAAACAGCAACTGAAAAAAAAGTCAAGTACAGATAAAAGCTAAGGAAAATATTTAGGAATGAAATTTGAAAATTCGCGTTAAATAAATTCAAATTCTTGACTTCTTTTATTTTGTTCACATTTTAAGTGTAGAATTCAGCTCTCACTAAAAATCACAAATATTAGCAGAAATGCTAGCTTAAAAATTTTAATAGGAAAAATTTGTAAACAAGTTGGAAGTACATACATACGTCTATACGCCTACACATAAGTACATTATCGCTATAACTTTGTTTACTTCAGAAGCACTGCTTTTGTTACGGATGTCCGTGGAAAGTCACGAAAAAGATTTTTTTCCTTTTAAAAAAATAAACAAAAGCCTTGCCAAGAAAATTTTTTTTGGCTGGCAATGAAAATTCTTAGAAAAAAAAAAATACAGAATGCGATAGACAAAAACAAAAAGCGTTCGATGAGTGTATGAAATAGGTAAAAGTTTAAGTTTGTTGGAGAGGTGTCACGCCCGCTTTTCCATTAGCGATGGATTGAGTTTTAGTGCCTACTCTACCATGAACACTTTCAGAGATATGCACAATATGAGGCCGAAAAGGCCCTCAGAGCAAGTTAAAAAAAACTGCACCAGGTATGTATGTAGAAACAAAAAATAGTGGCGAAGAAAAAAAATAATATTGGCTGTTATGATTTTTAGCCAATAACTTATGGCCTTATTCATAAAAAATAAAGTAGCTTTAAAAAAGGTTTATAAACTGAAAAATTTATGAAAACGTCATTTTATAAAGCTCTTTAAACCTACTTTATTTGTTATGAATAAGGCCATTAATATTTTATGAACAGAAAAGATAAGGTTTCAATCTATTGTTGAATCCAAATAATCCCAAAAAGTCCTGATTATAATTCACATAAGTAGATGATCCTCATTTTCTAGCTTAACTCCCTAATCTGTAACACGATTCAACAAAATTCGGTCTTATTTTATGTTAAAAACGGGACCGACATCATCTTATAGATATTTTGATGCTGATTTGAAGTGCATTCACCACGTCTAGTACGTCCAGTTTTTGAGAAAAAAAATTTTCCAAGTGTCAAAAAATGGGAAAAATTACAAACTACAAAAAAAAAAAATTTAATATTATTTCGACGTAGTTCTTCCGAAGAAAAAATGTAATAATGAAAATCCAATTCGTCTGATGGATTGAGTAGAAAGGGGTGAAAATTAAAATAAAAAACTTAGTAAAAACACACTAACGAAGAACATGACGAACGATTCCACCAGGGCTCGAATCGTCACATACGATATCGTATTACTCGTCACGTAAAAATACACTTTTCGGACTATGACATATGTACGTGAACGTACTCTTTACCCCATTCAGCTTATACGTGACGGTATCACGTTATTTTCTTTCGTATGGTTTTCGATCCGTGAACGGATGTTACGATTCAATCCTAAGACATATCAGCTATGGAGAAGTGGTATGATAGAAAATCAAATCCCACATGCTGGGCCTTGAAAAGCGATCCACAATGAAAATGTTTAAGGATGTCATTCCAGAACGCTAAAAGCGTTAAGAGACAAAATAATGGCTAATGATAAATCTGGGATATTGATTTTTTAATGTGGATTTGTTCATGAAATAACTTTGTTTTTAAAATACATAATTTCATAGATTGAGATTTTCCTATCTGTGAGAAAACAAGACATGCTATTGAAGAACTGAGTTTTTGTAATTACAAAATAATCTCTAAACTAGGTATTCAAATGAAAGTCACATGTGGTGTGCTCCTGGTCATGAGCACTTTGGCGGCAAAAGAAAGGGCTGATAGCTCACGCGAAATGCGCTGCCCGGCGAAGTCTGCACGGCCATCGGGCTTTCCGTGGGCCATCCAATGGATATACACGGCAAAGCTTCTAAGAAGTAGGGCTGGTCCTCAGGCTCCAGCCTATTGGCGTATGTCCAAGGCCAATTGAACTTCTTATCGTGGTGTCTCTGGCTGGATACTTGACACCACTCTGCAAGATAAGGTAAAATCATTGTAGAATTAGGCTTTTGGAGCAGACAAACTGCGTGTTTTGTGGTTTGGCTGAGTCTTACGTTGTGTGCACATATAAAGCTGAATGGCGTCCGGAGCGTAGCGAAGTTTCGGATGTTTCCACTGAATGAGGTGGAGCGGAACTTTTCACGTGGAGACGTTTGCAAAGATACCTAAAAACTTACCTTCAGCTAAGGGGGTTAAAATATTTTTATATATATTTATTTGTATATTTTTGCTACAAGTATATTTGACGAAATATACATTTTTATATACATATATGTACGCGCTTTCTTTTTCACATTCGATCCACAAAGTAAGACGCCCCTCTATGATAATTTGGTCCTAAAGTTACTCAAATAAGGAATCTATAACTTACACATGACTAGTTATGAAAATGGTGGAACTATATTTGAGATCAGCATGCAAAAATTCATCAAGCAATACGAAAATAATAAGCTCTTTTTACTGAACTATAGATTCTTTTTTCTTATTTTATGTAAAATTTTATGAATTAGCGTATGTAATTTTAGGGCTGTTATCCGATTTTAAACATTTTTCGCAGAGCATATTTTTATGAACAAATGAACCTATAGAGGGGGTCTTGCTTTATAGCTTAAAAAATTTCTCTATGCAAATAAAACGCCACCCTGCACATTTTCTTAGTTCGAATTTATTGCGTTTGCTTTTGGCATAATTATTTCGAAGAATACGACAATACACACTCAACTCGATGTTGAGCTGTCCAGCTTGTGGGTGGAGAATAGCTTCAAAGCGAGAGAAGTTGCACGCTGGGCGGGTTATAAAAATTTTAGCAATCTGAATCCAATAGAAACAGTTTCAAAGGGTGGCTGAGAATTGCTCACGGGTGAACGAAATTATAAGTAAATAACAAAATGTTGCATACTTTTTGGCGAACTACATTCAAATATGTATAAAGTTCCTCAAATTATGAAATTGCTTAATATAATTTAATTTAATATATTGTTGAACTTTTCTGTTGAATTTCATGCTAATAAGGTATTTAGTTTTTTTTTTAATTTTTTATTATTTTTACCGTAAATTAATTTGTTGAACGAAGCGTTCTGCAAAATATCTTCACATAATTTATGTTTATCAAATTATTAATTTTAACCGTAGTATTAAATCTACTCAACTTTTTAATTGTCATACCAACGTTTACTCATAACCTTTTTTTTATCCTTTTATTCTCTTTTCAGGTAAGTCTTTTTAATCAAGCCA
>NW_016186780.1:0-4542 GCF_001687245.7 Rhagoletis zephyria | reverse complement strand
ATTTTGGTACTATAAAATCGCCATGCAAAGTAAGGTTTTCTGTGCGCGTATCTATAAAAGTGTCTGTGGCTATATCATTAATGATTCCAACATCCAGATTTGTCAAGCGTAAGCTGCCAAATGTATAGTGGCCAGTTATGCGCTGCGGTTTCGATTTTAAGAGCACATTACTGAAGACATCTTCCATAATAACGCTGTTGATCAGTGGCGTGTGTAGTGCATTTTGGACCATGAGACCCTGCAGGAAGCATGCGGTACCATTTACTACGGCATTCTCATTTAAATGCACCAAATTTTTCACATAATCTGGCCAAGATATATTATTTATTTTATTCACTTGCAGATTCTCAATGAATTGTACATTTCCTCTGACCAGCAGATCCTTGCGCAACACCAACTGTTCATTCTCCACGGAAAGTCTATCGAAAATCTGATCGAAGGCAAGGCCATTGATCTTTTGTACAACAATGTTGTTAGCTTGCAAGTGATAGGGCAATTGTAAATGCTTGATAAAATAATCACGTTGCATTGGCGTCTTTTCATGCGCATCATTCACAAAAGTGCTATGGAGGCGGTCTTCAACGATTGCCTTGCCGGTGACCACCAATTTGTTGCAGGATTTCTTGCCTTTAAAATGTAACTCATGCAGCAGCTCTGACTTCAGAATCAACTCATCGGCTGTTACGTTATTCAGCTTGTCGGTAATTAGATGATCGACAGTTAGTGGCGCGCGGAAAGTCTTCGTACCGGTTATGTTGGCTGAATCACCATGACGCACTGCATCTGTGGCTAATTCGAGTAGCTTCGACTTATACGATTTACATATCAAATCGCCATCCACCCTGGCCCGCATAAATATGAGCAGCAATGGACTATCGAGCGGCGAATGACCAGTGGTGAGTAAGTGTTGCATGGTCGGATGACCATCTAAACGGTTGGTGGTGAATCGTGGCGTGGTGACTTTAGCGTTGCCAAACTTCACGGGTGTGTTGAAAGTCTGCAGGGAAGAGGGAGAGAAATGATGCATGAAATAATGGGCTTAATTAAAGCCGACTGTCGAAATGGATACGTTTCATTCGTGCCGCCTACGCATTGAGTGGGCTGTGTATCCAGTGTTTGTATATTCGTCCGACGGCGTAGAAATTACCAATCTGGAATTCAATACACTTCCTGTGTACACAGTCTACTCAGTTAGTTGAGGATTTCGGCAGCGCACGGACGTAACGGACTCATTCAAAGACGCCACTCTAGCAATAAAAAAGAATTCATTTCAACTTTGTTGCCTTTATTTTTACCTGTGTTGCATTATGCAATAAATAGATCTCCTTCAGCATCGTCTCAGAGAAGGGCAGACCATTCACAAAGACCGCAGTCGCCATTTTATTCTCACGCATTAAATTATCCACCGTCAAGGAGCCTTTGATGATAACTTTACCGGTGTAGAATNTCCCGCGATACTCATTTGTCGTATTTCCACAGGAGCTGAAAAGGTAGAGGTGGAAAATAAGTATGTACCGGATGGGGTCTACCCTTATCTCCTTCAGCATGGAATTAGTTTGATAGCCCCAGTACTCTTTAAATTTTATAGATCTTCGCTTTGGCTGGGTTCCAATTCCCGTATTTTTAACAAAAGTATGTAAACCGGCTTATTAGCCTCAGTTCCTTTCTCCTTAAATGTATGGGGAAAATTCTATATTAATATATCAGAGAAGTCAACCTAAAGGAACGGCCTCTCCATAACTAGAAATCTTTAGAAAATTTGAGGTACACACTACCGATTTAGCTCTCTTTAGTGCGGGGAATCCATACAACAAACCTAATGGAGATGTTTGGTACACAGATGGATCTAATCTTGAAAATAATGAAACTAGGGCTGGCATATTTAAGCCGTACCCCAGCGCATGAAGAGCATGATGACAATGAGGAGGCTGACTGCCAGCGAAACAAGGGGCTACCGTAGTATAACCCTTTAGTGGGCTCATAAAAGCACACATTAAAGGGATCATAAGTAACTGGGTAGACAAAATGTTTAACTGCCTCTGGATGGAATGTTCAGGGCAGAGGCAAGCAAAACGATTTGACTGCCCTTCAAATAAGCAATTTAATTTATGTTGCCAGAGAGGAACCATATGATATCTGGAACAAAATCCCTTGGAGGTGATAGGCTACATTAGAAGCATTGCCATATAGGGCGGGGAGTCATCCACAAGTGATCACTTTAGAGGTCGCGGGGCATATGGCCCATTGAATAGAATGGAATTGTGGGTGGCCGGAAAAACTAAGAAAAACAAATTTTTCCAAACTCTCGAACAGTATTTCCCATTATACTTAAGTTCTACAGACAGGATTTGGAGAAACTCCTCTGCAAACTTACCGGACTCCGTCATGAATAATAACAGTTTGTTGAGGGAAAAATAATGTATCTCGTCCATTCTCGAGACATCCGGCCTAAAAATAGACCATCTAAAACGTTCAAAGGAGGCTGGACAGCGGCTGAGAAAATGTTCTGTACTCTTCTCCTACTCAAAAAAAAAATGTGCACATTGTTTCGTTGATAATGCAATGTGACCATATGCCGTCCCCGTGGATTGTGCGCCGTAATCCGTTCTATCAATTCTCGTAGATCACTTCTTCTGTGCCTGAGAATTTTTCTACCCACCTCTCTGGTATTTTTAAGAAACATTTGGCTGTTTTTGCAGGCGTCAAAACCACACCAGTGGCCCTCATTGGTTTTATTTAACTTTGATCTTTGATGTACCCGATCGTTCCCGCTTTGCTTGGCCCATCGGTATGGAAAGTTTTCACCGAGCTTCCCAAGAGAGCATCCGGATCTCTCCACTGTTCTCTTGTAGGAAATCGAAGGACATGTTTTTTTCCAAAGGAGACTCCAGGTAGATATCAGTTTGTCATTAGGTGCCAAAACATAGGGTATTGCTCTGACAACCTTCTTAATAACTCTCTGTGCCCGAATGTCCGATCAATCGAAAAGAGTACAGTCGACACACCGTTGTCATTGCCTCCTCTTGGATCGCAAAATCTAGAGTTGGCAAAACCAACGCATCATTAAGAGCCGGTCCTGACGTTGTACTCACGACACCCGTAATGTCTATAAACACTGAATACCCTAGCTGGTCTCAGACCCCAGGTCTTACTAAAGGTTCTTCAACACGGTCTGAAAACTTTCAGCGCTCGATTTAGTTACCTTCAGCTCGACGTGAATAGGTTCACGCCTCTATGCAGGGGAAGGTTAAGACCTTCCAATTTTCTTTTCCTCGTAAACAAGGCTAGGTTTGTATTGCTGTGATTGTCAACAAGCCTCTGCAAAGTGCACCATTCGTCAATCTTATTCAGGATTATCTGTGTCTTAACGAAGACCTCCCTGAGATATTTATTTACCTGGTGACAATGCATAAACATCATCCGCGTAAGCTTGGATGTGAACGATGTCTTGCATTTCCACTTCCAAAGACGACAAAAGAGGTTAGAGAACGCCGCGCCGCCCTGAAGGCATCCACTTCGAACTTCTGCCGTGATACAAACGATAGCTTCATCTACCTTATGATTGTTTCATCCTCTCCATGTCTTCTGGGCGCAGAGCACATAGATTCAAAGGTAGCGTTGTCGAACACCCCCTCAATATTAGCAAAGATTCTCATAGTACTAAACACCTGCTTCCAGCCCCACCTTGGTCTTAATTACAAGGTCATATAAAGCTGATTAATAGAACTTTCCGCTTTGGTATGTATGTCGATGACTTCTAAGGAACCACTCGCCAAAACCATTTATCCAAGGTACTTCTCGACCGTACGCTCCAGACTTTTCAGAATGAAGGATGCCTGACTGATTGGCCTGCAACTTTTTGCAAGCACATAGTCATGCTTTCCTGGTTTGGAAATAAAGACTACCCTGACGTTTCTCCAAAGAAAAGGAACTTGTCCAAATTCCAGACAGGTTCTAAACACTGTATTTGTCGATGTAATGATCAGCCATAATGTTTTTGTTTTTCGCTTAATAGGTTCCATATTTTTCCGTGGGCGGAAAATTGGAAAGCTAAGAATGTACATTAGAGCGGAGTAATTTGTTTGGCGCAAAAATTTTCCAAGAAAGTTATAGCAAATTGAAGTTCTACGATTAATTCTAAACAAAAATGGCGAACAAAAATGACGTTTGACCCTCCCAATTTCTAAAAGAAAAATCAGTATAAATATTGTGTGAAGAAAACACAAAATTGTGTTAACGAAAAATTTACTTCGTTCGGAAAAAATTATAATACACTGATTTTTCTTTTAAAAATTGGGAGGGTAAAACGCCATTTTCGGTTTATAGTTTGTTCACCATTTTTGCGTTGAATCGAACATAGAATTCGAATATGACATACACTTTTTGCGAAATTAAATTACTCCACCCTAATGTACATATCTCCAAAAGTCTCGGAAGACTTTGAATTTTACATTAAAATGAACTAAAATTGTATGGAGTCCTTTTTTCATAACTTGTGTCTTTAACTTACTTTCAATTACGTCATCACGGCCGCTGAACGCC
>NW_016186778.1:0-4543 GCF_001687245.7 Rhagoletis zephyria | reverse complement strand
CATAATTGTAGCTACGATGGTAACCGAGTAAGGCTGAGTATTTTCGGAAGCCGAACGGTTTTCAAAGCACAAAGGAGTATATTCAGGGATTTTCAGGAAGATAGATAAGAGAGGTGTCTTTTATTGAAAAAATATAAAATGCCTTATAAATATTTTTTTTATTTCTCAATAGACTTAATTAAGCTCGTTGATAGCAGCCATGTTTTCACAATTTAGTCATCTCAGTACAAATTCTGGGCTAATAGTTCAACTACTCCACGTCGCACAGTGTTTCGACTATATGGAGGCAGGTGGAAATAATAGTTAACCTGCACCGATTTTGCTGAAACTTGACACGTGCTCTAATTTTACTTAGGAGTAGGAAATTGTGAAATTGTGAAATTTGGTAAATGTGGGATAATTGCCACTCCCTCCACTCTTGTGGGCGGAAACATGAAATTTCATCCGATTTCGATTAAATTTAGTTTGTACTGTCCCTTTAATTAGAAAAACCTAAATGTAAAATATGGGGTAGATTGGATCACTATAACGTCTACAACTCGCAAAAAATATGGTCCCAATCATTAAATGTGATAGTTTGTGGTAGTTGTTGTTTTCTACTTTCCACTCTCAGAAAAGCAAAGGATATACTTAAAAATTACATAGATGTAAATATTCTCCTTTTTCCAAATGTTTGGTGTGACTTTTCCATTGCTCGAAAAATCCTTTTCGCCAAATTACGCAAAAAGAAGCTGAAAATCGAAAAATAGGAAAAACGAAATTGCATATATTTGCAAAGTCGCGCGAAATGGTCCAATTATATATTCGAAAACTAAATAAAATTCTCTAAAACATGCCTCTAATTTCAAGACCTGACGAACCGGTACTCACACTTTATTTTACTAATAATCTTTAGGATCTACATTTCAAAGTCACCTTTTTGATAAGAAAAATAGGAAAATACCAAATAAATGATAAATAACTCCACCTGAATATTCCATAACTCTTAAAGAATTAATCACAGTTGAAAAAGAAACACTTTCTTTAACGGGTTTAGCGCCAAAGGCAACTAAACTGACCACTCGGTATCGCGCCGATTCCAGTATTTTTTTGGAACCGTACCGTTCGAGGTGGAGTGAGTTATTGATCTGAAATTTTGTATTTATGACATTTACTGTTCCCTCTCTACGCCCAACTGGTTTTTTTTATCAACTGTCACCATAACTTTTTTCCACCTGCCTTCATATAGTCGAAACACTGTGCGTCGGTGTGGATTGTCCTCGTCCTACGTCCTACATACGTAAATTAGGCGAAAAAGAAGCTTTTAAAAGGGTGTTCATATCGAGTTTCGCAAAAAAAAAACATCGGGGCGGTCTCATGTTCATGCGAAAGATATACCTGCACTTTTTACCTGCTGTAACGGAAATATTCAATAATTCCTTTACTGCATACATATATTCTATGAAAGCGCGTTGATTTCATTAAATTTATGTATTTTTTCTGCATTAGCTTACGGATTAAGTCATTACTGACATTACAATAAATTCCAAATGTACATACATACATACATACAATTGTGAAATTAGGATTCCCGCGTGAAGTATTTACAAATCATTAGCGCTAAGTGATAAATAATCATTTAATACACATAGGGACCAACGAAATCCCAAATAATTTAGTGATCACACCCATTCGCATAAGTACCTTATGAAAGTGCCCTGTAAGGAAATCCACTCGTACGAAGCTGATACCGCTGTATTGACTTTAAAATGATAATTTCCATTTTAACTAATAGAAACCGGTGCGGTCAACGGTTATGAATGCTATAACAAACNCGTGGTTATAAGATTTTTATTTTTTTTTTGTTCAAGAGAAATCGTTCAGATTAAATTTTTTTTCGGTCACTGACAGTTAGTTGCGATCAATATGATTTCAAGTTTTGGTGTGTGGGCTTTTTGTTGTCTTAATATAAGCATTTGTCACATGACGCTACCACACAACATTCTCTATATGTATTTCATTGTTAAAAACATTTAAATCCTAAAAAAACTTGCTAAATAATTTGCTAAAACGTAATCATAAATAATGCAATAGCGAATAGCTTCTTAGTTTGATTTAACATCAAAATTTCATAGACATTACCACCAGTACGCTTTCAGTTACGCCTGGGTTCAAACCCTGGTCAAAGCAACATCGCAAAAATATAGAAAAAAGGTTTTTTCTTAACAGCGGTCGTCCCTCGGCAGGCAATGACAAACCTCCGAGTGTATTTCTGCCATGAAAAACAGCTTCTCATAAAAATACAATCGCCGTTCGGAGTCGGCGTGAAAATGTAGGTCCCTCCGCTTTGTGTGACAACATCAAGGCGCACGCCACAAATCGGAGGAGAAGCTCGGCCAAACACTAACATATGTGTAAGCGCCAATCTATTATTATTATTATTATGGCAGTTTCTGACATTAACATTTACTGGAGTGAGTCCATGCCAGTGCCGGTTTATATTACGCGAGTAACTGGACTGGTATACTTGTATCGTAATGTAAAGGACATTCTACCGTTTAAAAATTATCGAAAAAATATCTTTGGTCGAAAGCATAAAATTCCCAAAATAACGATAAAACTTGGTAGAAAAAATTCAAATCCAAGTTTAAAGTTTATTGCTGACTGAAAAAAATAAAAATTAAGAAATAACGATTTTTCAATTATCAAAAAAATAAAAAATCGTATGGCCCTATTCATAAAAAATAAAATAGGTTTAAAGAGCCTTATAAATTGACATTTTCATACATTATTCTAATTATAAACCTTTTGTGAAGCTACTAGGCTATTATTGTTTAACGTCTTGATGTGTCTTGATGTGGTCACACGAAGGAGAGGTTTGCCATTGCCTACAAAAGGGCGACCGCTATTTTTATTTTCTTTTTTTTTGAGGTTAGTCGGAAACTGTGCTCGATCCCAGGCCTAGCGGAATGTAGTGCGCACTTCTAGTCACCACACCGCAGCGGACATCAAAAAATTAGTTAACTTTAATCGAAGAAATCTTCGCAGCATACCCGAACCTCCAAGTCCATTTCATTAGTTTATTTTTTTCCAGAAGGGTATATTTGCATACGCATAATAAAAATACGCCGCAAAAAGTTCGACTAATCCCAGGTACCTCCAGGAGCAATCGTAAAGGAACATGCGACTTATACCACGTTTGATTTCTTTATATGGAATCAACTGTTCGCTTTTGTTCGAACATATCCTATGAAGAGACTGATTGCTCCCGTTTATACCCGAACGGGTATAAAAAGCGACTAGTCACTTTTAAAAAATAAAAATAAAAATCTGCGCCAGCTGCGTTTCGAACCAGGCTTCTCAGGTTTGTTAAGCGAATACTCTCCCTATGTGCCAACGCCGCACCTAACATTTCATTGACTAAGTGCGTACATATCACTAAATCGTTAATTGTACCCGTTAGAGATGGGTCGAGACTAGTTGCGCCTAATTGATGCTCAATTGTACCCAATCGAGACTAATCTTGGAATACTCTCTTCAGAGATTAGTCGCACAATTTTTCGCAGGGTATACGAGTATATAAAGCTAAATACGTAAGTAAATTATTTGGATATTAACTCTCTTTATCAACACCTGCGCCAGTCAGACCGGCACTACTATTGCAGAATTCTAACAAATGACTCACCAATAAGTAGCACGAGCAACTAAATACATACATACATATTTAATATTAAATTCATATGTATGTACATAGACCAATGGGGGTATGGGCTTTCCGAGCCAAAAGACGGTGAAGAAATGAGATATGGTTACGTGTTGCGGCGGACCACAATGAACAGCTGTTGGCAAGCAGGACATTTCCAATTACATACATACATATGTATGTATAGGCGTATGAAATCACAATGTGCGAAACGCATGAAAGTTTTACACACATTTAATTGCCCATAAACCAATAAAGCAACCGCATGTGGAAACTAATGCACACTTTAGTACATACATATACTGTAAATGTGACTGGGTGTGCGTAGAAATTGAGATTGAAAGCCAAAGATCGTTACCAAAAGTGCAATAAAATAAGTAGCAATAAGTCGGCAATGAAATACTTTTCAATTGAGAAGTCAGCAATACATACATACATACATATAAACCCTGTAAGTGCCCTTACAAATCGATAGAACTTTGGCGTGATAAATAATTCTATACTAGCAGGGCTTGGGATATTTTAATTCTTTTCAAACTACGAACTACGAGTATAAACTTAATTAGATTCAGGTTTAGTTGAAACGAAGTGTCCGAGGGTGTTTACATTCTGTGCCAGTCTCTTATAAAATTACCTTAAAAATCGTGGCATTATTGGCATATTAGTAGCTTTTAGGGATCCGTAGTAGCGAGGGCTCCTCTGTAAGAAAGTGTTTGTTCGGATGCGCGAACTCTCGTCCGCGTCAGGTGGTTGTGTGCCCAGAACGTCATTCACAGGTCGGGAGTCTACATAACTTGAGACTGACTCCGTGCGAATGCCGCTCAAGGCCTGTCGATATGCTGTCGGATTCAGAGGTTACTT
>NW_016186777.1:0-4543 GCF_001687245.7 Rhagoletis zephyria | reverse complement strand
GCAATGGTATTAAGAAAGAAATATGAGAAATGCTTAAATAAAAAAAAAATAACACTAAAAAAAAGAACAAAACAAATGTAAGCTTCAAAGCGAACCATGCGCATATAAAATTCATACCTCGATCACTTGGATTGGAATTTGGCTTTCTCTTTTCATCGTGATCGGTTGACTGCCTGGCTGCTTGGCTGGCTGGTTGGCTTGGCTGGTCAAGTTGGGCTCATTGGCTAACAATGCAGTAGCTGTGTTGGATGGACTTATTGTACCTACATATGTATGTACAGTGAGTGAAGCCATTGTTCACATGTTATTTTTTATTTAATATTGAAAATAATTTTCAAGTACATTTTTTGTTAACTCATGATACAAATACTTTTCATGCCTGTAGTTTCAAAGTTTATACAAAATTAAGGAAAAAGTAACAAATTTGTTTACGAAATTTTCGAAGTTTTTAATTTTCGAATTTTTGAATTTCAATTTTTAGAAAATTTTTGGGTGTGCAGTTTTATATGTCATGAAATCTTATAATAACACAAGGTGGCCAAAAATGAATCATTCATTTCATTTTTGAATAACTCTTTAACTAAATAACCCTTTTTTAAATATTGAAAATAATTTTCAAGTAAATTTTTTGTTAATTTTTGATACAAATACTTTTCATGCCCCTGTAAATTCAAACTTTATACAAAATTGAGAAAAAAGTAACAAGTTTGCTTATGCAATTTTCGAATTTTAATTTGAATTTTTAGAAAATTTTTGGGTGTGCAGTTTTATAGGCCATACAATCGTATAGTAATACAATGTGGCGCAAAATTAATCATTCAGTTTAATTTTTGAATAACTCTTTTACTAAATAACTCTTTTTTAAATATTGAAAATAATTTTCTAGTAAATTTTTTGTTAATTTTTGCTACAAATACTTTTCATGCCCGTAGCTTCAAACTTTATAAAAAATTGAGAAAAATTTAACAAATTTGAAATTGAAATTTTCGATATTTTCAATTTGAATTTCTAGAAAATTTTTGGGTGTGCAGTTTTATAGGCCATGAAATCTTATAATATTACAAGGTGGCGAAAAATGAATCATTCAATTTCATTTTTGAATTACCCCCTTTACTAAATAAAAAAAAAGATTTTGAATAATGGAAATATTTATTTGGACCTTTACAAATTCTTTTTTGGTTAAGTGGAAAAGATGATATCCGTCAAGTCGCTGCCGCCAGTGTTTATACACATTTGAGCCTGTTTATCGCATTTTCCATAAATTTCCGCAAGATTTCGGGTGATAACTGTAACTCAGTCACAGCGGCAGTACTTGCACCTTATTATACTTACTAAAATTTTAGGGGCTGTAAAACTGTATACAGGAAAATTTTCTAAAAATTCGGATTAAAAAGTTCGAAATTCTTTGAAAAAATTTGTTGAATTTTTCTAAATTTTTGAAACCTTTGAAACTAAAGTTTTAAGCTTTGTTTCACGTTTGTTTATGTGCCCTGTGCTCCATAATGGTTGCTACAATTCTAAATACTTCTGTCCTCGATCTATGAAGCAGGGCTAGTGTGTCTTCATCCTTTTATAGTCAGGCCAAAGTTCCTTGGCTATTTTGCAAGTCTGTATATTCGATCACCTTTTCTTTGCCATTGTCACGAAATGCAAACTAATTTCTCTTTGAGCGACTCCATGAGGGATCGCTATGCAACAGCCTGGGATTCTTCTGAGTAGCCTCTTGCCTTCGCCATTTCATCGGCCTTCTCATTGTCTTCAATGTTCCTATGGCCAAGAACCCAGACAAGATAGACGCTTATTGACGTAGCAGACACTGAGCATATTTCCGTTTTGCACTTCTGGACGAGTTGGGACTTGGCGACTGATAATGCTAATACTAACAAAGACGCTGGGTTGTCATTTATTCTACCGAAGCCTTTTCCAAGAAATTAAAAGCTTCACAGATGCCTAAGACTTCCGCTTGGAAGCTGCTTGCACCATTCCCTAAACGGTGAGAGGCAAGAAGACGCCATGCTTCTCGGAGTACACTCGTGCCCCACACCGCAGTCCATCTTTGAACCGTCGGTGTAGAGTGTGTAGAGAGGGATTGCCTCGTCATCGGCCACTCTGTCTCTCCCGCACTCTCTTCTGGGCGGAAATCTCACTTGTATGTTGTTGAAGCTGAGGTCTTTTTTTCGCGATTGTATTTCGTTGATGAAATGTCAAGTTGCCCATAGACCCGACTCCATTTTTCATGGCCAGTTCTTCCAAATGGAAAAAATAGGGCTTACGTGTAAAAAATTGTGTATAACGCTTCTATCGGGAAGGACCTAGTTTTTTTATGCCCGGGCACCATACCAGGGCGCCGTAGGTTAGAATAGGTTTAGGTTTAGTCCCCAATTTCTTCTGAATATTTCGTTTCAGGTATAGTATACTATTTGGGAATAGCATTAGCCTTGTCTGGATTTACGTTTAATCTGCTTTCTGTACCGTGTAACGTGTAACTTCCTCAGTGCTCTTCCGAGTATTTCGCTTACAGCTGCGAGAAAAGAGCCCATAGCTGCTAAATAGTACAACATCATCGGCTTAAGCCACAACATCTTTCAGAACACCGTTCAACGCCTATGATGGGTCATAGATTTGGCCAGGGGGCTTTGGCGTTTGCTGAGGTACTGGCTTGGCGACCCCGGGCTACTCCAGTCAAAGGTTACCAGTCCTCAGTCGGTGGAAGCTCAACTGGTAGAAATGTCTACGGCTTTCGAATGTCGTACCGAGGACTTTAAAACGGTACCACGGGGACCAGATGCCCCCGGACTGTGTCCGCCAGTCAGATTGGCGAGGCGCAAGGCATGCACTATCAGCGCTGGCAGGACTTGTAAAACGGAGAGAAAGATGAATGTAAGTAGAAAAATGGTGAAACGGAGAGTATGTTCCCAGGTGGGGGTCATCGTGCGAATGAGAAAGAAAAAAAAAATTGGTGTACCGGAGAGTATGTCCCCAGGCGGGGGTCATCGTGTGTATGTGAATAAGTTTTGCAAGTCTGAAAGCTAAGCGGGTTGTGCATGTTGAGCGAGTCGGGCGAGTCTGGCTGGTTGAGCTGGTCTGGCCGGCGAGCACTACTCCGGTCTGTGCAGGGTGCGGCCTGTCGGGGGTGGTGGCTGTGGATTACTACCTAAGTGCGGGTAGAACCAGCAATGGTTCAATTTGGAGTTGCATTGCAACCGGATGTCGTGATCCAGAGATCGTCAGAGGTTTTTGGCGCTACCAAAGTGGTACGTGTGTCCACCACACACTGCCAATTGGCACACTGAAGTGCTTGCATTTCGGGGCAGTGATTAAGGCAAAATTTAATCTGTTGTGCTAAGTGCAGACACCGTGGTTGTAAGCCTTTTGGCAAGGAATCACGTTAAAACCTACCTGAAACTGTCTACCATTGATCGTGTCCACCTGCAGACACTAATAGTTTCTTTAGGGAGTCTACAATGGTATCGACTTTGATATTTTTGAAGACTGTTAGAGTAAATCGCTTTTAATGGAGTGATTTTTCTACGAGACCCAACACTTCGTTTGGAGCGGTTTTCGTCGATCTTCTTTAAATAGACGCCTGTGTTGTTGTAGCGTCACCACTAAGCTCCACCTATTTCGGTTTGTTCATCAATCGTTGTCGTCAAGCTCAACTAATGGTAGACCCAAGAAACGGGCAGTTTCAACAGGGTCGGACTAAAGGAGATGGGGTGTTAGTTGACTGGGGTTGAGCTGGTTTGTGAAGAGGTCATTGGTGTGGTGCGGGCAGTCTTCACACTCCCCTGGACACTCATTGGGGATATTGGAGTATCCAGACCGTAATTGGGCCAGATTAGCGCGGGTCTCTCTTGTCAGCTTAAGCTCCGTGTCGCTTCCCCTAGTAGCGATCTTATATAGATACCTAGGAGCTGTTCTTGCAATGTAACTTAAAGTGATGGTGGCTTTGAGAATGGGGCTTGGCAGGCATATTATATCCGCTTTGTTTCCCTGTTACAATACCGATCCTGCGGATTTGAAATGGAAGAAGATGCTTATTTCATACATGATCTATTACTTGCTCACAATCGAGGAGTCCAACAACCTACTTGAACCTGAAGCAGTTGAATCCGGAGTGCAGCCCGTGAAGTGAGTTTTGACTAGTGTCTCCAAGGGTTAGAGTGCTGAGTTGGTTCACGCAACATCATCGTTCTTTAACAGCGACAAGTTTGTGTGTTCCTTAGACAGAACTTTGCTGAGCCTTGCCGAATCTCTGAAGTTTTCTATGGCTGAACTGTTGGATTGTCAGAATTTTCGCTGAGCTTTGCTTAGTTCTTTTTGGTAAGACTTTATAGCACTTTTTAATGCGCCCAGGTTTTTGTCTTAAATCATTCATTAAAGTCGGCGAGTTCTTCCGCGCTACACTTAATTTTTACTTAAAAAATTGTGAATATGTATTACAAAAACAATTATCATGTGAACGCTTTTTTGAGTCACTGTATGTACATATGTATGTATGTATGTAGTAGAGGTTTACGCCGACAGGCTTTGCGGCGGCGGC
>NW_016186775.1:0-4544 GCF_001687245.7 Rhagoletis zephyria | reverse complement strand
ATAAACAGATCCATCAAGCAACTTGACTGTCTCCAGAGCAAAAAAACGCTAAACCAAATCGATCATATTATAACAGAAGAAAGGCACACTTCCGGTGCTTTAGACGTACGAACACTCCGAGAGCCAAACATCCACTTGGACCACTATCTTGATCCAAGATACGTACCCGCTTCTATGCAGCAAAAACAGAGGCCGAACTATGTGAGTGCGAAGAGCTTGAAATTCTGGCGGACAGGAAAAACGCCCGAAAATAATATCATAAAGTTAGGAGACTTACGGAAGGTTTCAAGACCAGGGCGAACTCTTGTAAGAAAAACCATTGTAACTAAGTGGCCGACGGAGTCGATGTCCAACCTCCTGACTATGACGAGGTACGAATAGCGACTTCGCGGCTGAAACTCAACACTGCTACTTGAGCTGACGGTCTGACCACCGAGCTATTCAAGTGCGGCGGCAAGGAGCTGATAAGGTACAGGATATGGTCAGATGAACGCTTGCCCGGCGACTGGAATATAGTTGTGCTCTGTCCAATCCCCAAGAAAGGTGACTCTGCGATATGCGCCAAAATTTGCGGGCCTTTACGCATTGGCGACCGCGAGTACTGCAGACGATGCAACAATAAGCTATATGAGCTTAATAACGGCTTTGCTGGCTTCGCTATGTCATACGAGTGGACATAGATGCTCCAACCCTGAAACTATTCAACTCGGAATACACTGCGCGCTTTTGGCAGTAGATGGAGAGTAGGGTGTCCTCTGCGAGGCAATGGTCAAGTGGAGAATGTCTTAACTTCACTTGGCATTTCCAATTGGCGTCAGTTGGCGCAGAAAAGAAACGACTGGTGTGCTTTATTGAAAGAAGAATATGTAAATACAAAAGTTTCTACCCAATTCGAAACGTACGAATGCTGGCATTTTAAATCAAGCAAACTGATTTCACTAAGTAGGAAATGAGTTGAAATAGGCAAATTATCTAAGAATTTTTATTTCATTTCTTCACTACTCTTTGTTTGCACTAAGAAATAGTAGATAAATGTAATGGTTTAGCTTTTGTATTTTTTGTTTAAGGACATATTGCATATTTGTGCGTTCACAAGCAAATCTGTACTATTCGCTTTTATACGTGCTCTCTGGAAAATTGAAATTAATATTACATTTTTACTGCATTTTACGGACTAATTTTTTTTGTCCTAAGCTGCTTTCGAACGTGCACAAATGTAAAGTGGCAACAGCTTGTATGAGCTTGGAGAAAGCGTGTTTATTTGTTTACCCTGAACAGCAAAGCTATGTTTTCTTGTAAATTTAATTGAAATCTAAAAGGAGCACCAAAATGTTTTCTTTAGATAACGCAACACTAATATTCTTTAAGGCGATCTTACGTTTGCATAGTAAAATTTGACATTTTTCAGCGTAAATTTACTTAGAACGTTTTACAATACTTTTGGTCATAAAAGTACTCAAGGATGAGTGTATATACATAATTGGTATAATGCGTTCAAACGTGATCGTAGTTCACTTGTCAATGAACATCGAAAAGGTCATCCGGTACGCCAAAAACTTTGACGATGTGCGCAGGACAATATTGGATAAAAATGTGGGCGTTAGAAAGCTGCATGCATATGTGCATGTTGGATGCCACAAAAAATAAGCACACCATATCCATACAGCTAATTCACATCGTAATAGGTGCCAAGTAATTCGGATATATGCGTGTAAGCCAGAAAAAAAGGCCGATCAGCTGTATGGAAATTTCAAAATAAGAAAACAACTAATACACAGTCTGTGATCTCAGTGTCGCCAGATCTATCTCATTGTCGAAGTAACAAAATTTAGCGTTATAAATATGTTTGTATTTGTTTAAAAATATATCAAGCCCTAACCGCCAAAATAACGTAAGCGACATTTTTTTCTAAATTTTCTTTTTGATGCAGAAATGCATTTAAATGCTCTAGGAATATTTTTTATTTATATTTTATTTTGGCGGTTAGGGCTCGATATCAGTATCTGCTTAAAGTGTTCTTACAAGAAATGTATTTGCATGTGTACACGCCACTTTTTACAGATGGAAATGCCAAATATAAAGTGTAAAGTCAAATTAGATTTGTTTCTGTTCATAGCAGATGCGTATGCGTATGTATATACAGAACAGAAATGTTTCTATTTTCATCTGACATACAGATAGAATCATCTGTGTTTGTTTTATTTGGCTTTCAAAGACCGCGATTTTGAACAGTTAGTCAAAAACTGTGAACTTGACAGACATATGCAAGTACATATGTATCGAAACAGTCACATTTGCAGATGGAAATACATATCGTGTAAGAACACTTTTACTAGGGTAGGAGGCCCTTTTATAGGTAGCAGCAATGAAAGCTACATAAAAACGTTATTTACATCCGGTTAAACCAGCAATTTAAATGGAAAATGATTTTTATTTTCTGTCAATTTCCATATAAAATTAAAAAAGTAAAATCATTTTTTTACTTAAATTGCTTTCGTGAAATTGGTTGTTAGATACCTACATAAATATGTTAAATTCGAAGTGCTTTAAAGTTCGGAAAAAATTACGGAAACTATCTTGTACTTAGGGGATTGTTTCAATACCTGTTGTAAACAGCGATACCAATCCGATATGACCCACATCCTTCCAGGCAATAAAAGTTTACTATATGAAATTGTAGCATAAAAATAATGTTACTCATAAGCCCCGTATCCGCGCATTTCTTCATATGAATAGGAAAAAAATAACTATTGAGGCTACTTCCCACTGCAATTATTTCTTCCTCTACAAAATTATATTTCTTCTATCTTGACCCGAGGAGTGAGTATCACTGTGTCATGGATTCGATAAATAAATGTTAGCTGAACCTCAAAAGGTGAGAGTCAGAGCAGTGGTGGTCGAGATTTTGAATAAGGAGGCTATCTTTCTCTTTACCGCCAAAAGCATACTAGTGATATATAGTCAAATATATAGAGTCGCAAAATATCAAGAGAAATTTAGCTTAACTGCAACAGAACGAAAAATTTAGATTAGTTTATGGGACGTACATATTAGCGGGGATACTGCAAAACGTTCTATGTCAATTATAACCTTGGGTGGCTAAGATCTCTGTAACCTGAATCTGATCGCTTCTGTTAATGGATCAGCTTCATCAGCCAAAGGGAGATAGTTTTGTCGTTAGTTTATGAGAGTGTACTGATCGGCATATAAATTCCGGTGCCTGTAATAGACCATCTAAGTTCCAAGGGTAGTAATTGACATAGACCGTTTTGCAGCACCGACGACATATGAATAATAACAATAAAATTTCCATATAGTATGCAGAAGATGCCGCAGCTGTGAACTACAAGATAGTGAATAAAGTGATGCTGTACCTTAGCGAATGCTTCCGATCTTGCAGCTGTAAGACTAAAATTACTAGGAACTAGGACGCTGCACAGTGTTCGATAAATCGAAAAATTTGGCCAAAACATAAAGGCATCGTTAGAGTTCTACAATATTTCGCCTACATGTTTTGAGGTTATGCAGTTGCTAAATGCGATTCCCTATCAAAACTCAAAAAGGCGGACCCATTTGAAGGAACTTTATTTAGAAAAGTTGTTGACTCTTATATGGTTTTATAGGACTGCTTTTCTGAGGCTTCCAAATATGGGAACATTATTTAATAAGTATATACGTACTTAAACCATCTGAATATAAATTGTTTATATTTTAACCTCGCTTTTATTAGCCTGGGATGTAACTATGTAAAAATTATGCACTTAAAAGATGCTGCCATTTCTACTCTCAAGTTACATACCTAATGAGTCACTAGTAATGACAGTACGAATGAACATAGCTTTTGAAATTCGAATTGACTACTTAGCTAGATTTAGCTCTTTATTTTCCTATTTATCTCCGAAAATTGGATTTTAGTTCCTAGCTCTTTTTTTTAGCTCTTTTAAAAATTAGCTAGCGCTTTTTAGCTCCAGAAGTTTTAGTTGTGTTTGGTAATATATTAAAATTACAAATCAGTTATTTCATTGCACAAGTGTTGACTAAAATTTATTTGGCTTTGGTGATCTCAGCCTATTTTCGAAACCTTCATGTTATTCTATTTCCGGCGGAAGCACACAAATAATACTGGACAGTGGGTCGAGCTCCGATAAGCTCAGACCAAGGTGAATTAATTTAAGGTGATAGCAGGCGTACGAAAACAAAAATTGACATGCATTTTGTTTTTGTTTTGGCGTCATAAACTGTCNACCAAGGTGAATTAATTTAAGGTGATAGCAGGCGTACGAAAACAAAAATTGACATGCATTTTGTTTTTGTTTTGGCGTCATAAACTGTCAAAATCTGTAAGTGTGTGTGCGGAAATTCAAACAAAAATTTTTAATTCGACATTAGAAGCCGTGAGGCGAAACGCATACACAAAATCAGCTGTTCTAGTAACACCGCCTAATATAAATTCGCCTTGGATCAGCCGGTGTATTTTCTCTCGGACGGCCACGGAAGAAAAGGAAAGCCAAAACTTAAGCGTTGATAAAATTACAAATTTCGAA
>NW_016186774.1:0-4544 GCF_001687245.7 Rhagoletis zephyria | reverse complement strand
AAAAAATAAGTCTTAAAATATGTACCAAAATAACTATAAGCATTTTGTTTGTTTATATTTTCCATACCAAATTTTTCTTATTTTTTTATAAAAATATAGTTCACTCCACAGCAGATATCATTACCAAATTCTTTCAATTTCATACAGGACTCTGGGAATTGAAAAATATACCAAAACATTTTGCGCATTTTTTAGTTTTCTAAAATCAACCGTAATTTTTTGCGACTTGAAACTTTCACTTTACAAAATGCATACACAAATTTTTCTAAGAAATCGAGTTGAAAATTTTAAAATTGAAAATGGTAAAAAGTATGTTCTCAAAGAATTTATACTTTGCTCTGTTATTGTAGTATTTGAACAGTACATAATATTTTTTAAATATTAAGTATTTTTAGTATTGTAGTTATTTTTATAAGATACAGTCCGAATTTTACTATGAATATTTAAAAAAAAGCCACAAAGTCAGACCAAACATTCTGAATCTATGGCTTAGAATTAAATGCTAAATCTAGCCTCAAAAAGGCTAACCTGGTCACACTGGCGCTCAATCTATTTGCCTCGCTAAACAAAAATTACGTAATATTCTTTCTATTATTTAGTTATTTTCATTATTCAAAAGATCTATCTGCAAAACAAAGAGACGAGCCCAAATTTTTGCAAGAGAGCACTGAATCAAGAGCATAATAACACGGGAGTGCTGCAAATTCTTGCTAGTGAAATTTTTATTAGCAGAAGAAGAACAAGAATAAATGTCAAAAGCCGCCATTTGTTGAATTGGTTAAGCATAAACCAAAGTAAAATGAGTGGAAATCAAAATATTAATGAAATACTGGACTGTATAAGTACTTGTGTGTAACTCAAGAAGTTTAAAACTGATTTATAAATAGTAAAATATTTACAGCAGAATATCAAAACAGTGCAACGACTGTTCACTTGCAAGTTTTTATTAGTTTGTGTTCAAAAATTTTTTCTGCTAGTTTTCTCTTCTTTTCAATTATATGCTCTATTNATATTATATATTCTAAAGATCTATCTGCAAAACAAAGAGACGAGCCCAAATTTTTGCAAGAGAGCACTGAATCAAGAGCATAATAACACGGGAGTGCTGCAAATTCTTGCTAGTGAAATTTTTATTAGCAGAAGAAGAACAAGAATAAATGTCAAAAGCCGCCATTTGTTGAATTGGTTAAGCATAAACCAAAGTAAAATGAGTGGAAATCAAAATATTAATGAAATACTGGACTGTATAAGTACTTGTGTGTAACTCAAGGAGTTTAAAACTGATTTATAAATAGTAAAATATTTACAGCAGAATATCAAAACAGTGCAACGACTGTTCACTTGCAAGTTTTTATTNGCACTGAATCAAGAGCATAATAACACGGGAGTGCTGCAAATTCTTGCTAGTGAAATTTATAACTATTAGCAGAAGAAGAACAAGAATAAATGTCAAAAGCCGCCATTTGTTGAATTGGTTAAGCATAAACCAAAGTAAAATGAGTGGAAATCGAAATATTAATGAAATACTGGACTGTATAAGTACTTGTGTGTAACTCAAGGAGTTTAAAACTGATTTATAAATAGTAAAATATTTACAGCAGAATATCAAAACAGTGCAACGACTGTTCACTTGCAAGTTTTTATTAGTTTGTGTTCAAAAATTTTTTCTGCTAGTTTTCTCTTCTTTTCAATTATATGCTCTATTTTGCGTTTACGCTCTCGCTGCAATTTTTACTGCAGAAGTTAGGTTCTGAACACATTGAAAACGACGAGCTAACGGGCCACAGCTTCCAATTTGTAATCTTCATTATCTAAACGCATGGTCGATGAGGACATGATATTTTTGAACGCGGCATCATGAATTAGTATGAGTTTGACATAAAAGAAGAGGAAGAACCTTATCTGTCGCTGAAAAAAATAGAAATAAATAGTTCTAATCTGGCCACAACTACGGTCGTCGCCATAATAATTATCTACATAACGTCGCCTGAGTAAAAGATTGTCGTATGTTAATTTCGGCAGGTTGTGGGAAATCGCGATTGAAGTTTGGAAAGGAATTTCTTAAAAACGCGAAGATAGATTTTCTCCAAAGTCTCTGAAAATGTTACTAGTTCACAAAACTCTTAAATTATTCAATTTTTAATGTTTTTATTTGGTGGTGGATTTTATTTAGTAAAATTTTGTCGTAAGTGTTATTTGTCCACAATTTGGCAGCCACTTTGTGTGAAATACGACAAAATGTGATAAAAATTTCTACCAAATTAAAGACACTTTTTACTCAATATCTCGGAAACTAAAGGAGATGGCCAAAAATGTAGAAAGCCATTTTTAAGATATTGATTAGTTTAATATGGCTGCATCACTAACTAAATTTTGACTAAATTATCGAAAAAAATTTAGTCAATATCTCG
Organism: Rhagoletis zephyria; assembly: GCF_001687245.7. Taxonomy (NCBI): domain Eukaryota; kingdom Metazoa; phylum Arthropoda; class Insecta; order Diptera; family Tephritidae; genus Rhagoletis; species Rhagoletis zephyria. Next base: position 2,133 of record NW_016186774.1, on the reverse strand, counting down.
GAAACTATAGGAGATATCTAAAAACTGATAACACCAATCGAAAGANGGCCAAAAATGTAGAAAGCCATTTTTAAGATATTGATTAGTTTAATATGGCTGCATCACTAACTAAATTTTGACTAAATTATCGAAAAAAATTTAGTCAATATCTCGGAAACTATAGGAGATATCTAAAAACTGATAACACCAATCGAAAGACCTTATTTTAAAATATGTAACTGCATCTAGAACTAAAAATCTTCAAAATGGCGGTTACGACAATCTTTTACTCAGGCGACGATAAGAGTACGTGTTAAAATAATTTGACAGCTGTATTCCGTAGCTCGTCGTTTTCATTGTATTCGGGCTATTACTATACACACCTACTGAGGCTTAATTAAAAATAACAAAGCAACTGAGCAAACAAAGTACCCGCTAAGCTGTTCTCGGCAAATACAAATAACTATCTACGTAAAACGTTTCTCTTCTGTACCAACTGGCGCCAATTAGAAATGCCTTCCGTAAGTCGTCTAATTTTTGGTAAAACTTTCGGGTATTTTTCCTGTAGGCCAGCATTTCAAGCTCTTCGCATTCACGTAATTCAGCCTCTCTTTTTTATGGCAAATACGTCTTACTCCCCTCTTGAACCTCCTACCAGTTTCGCCTCTCAGAAATTAAGTTCCTATCAAAATTTCTTCTCAAAGGGTCTAAATCCTATCTAAAGGGAGTTTCGTATTTTAAGTGCTGCTGCATCCTAGCGTTTGACCAGGAAACGGCCCGTGACCTGCAAAGGATCGAGTTTTATCTCTTTTACTAGGGATGTCGAAAAAACATCGATGCATCGAAAATATCGATGTTTTGCTTCGATGCATCGACAATTTTCCACGCGATGTATAAAAAGTCAATGCATCGATGAAATTTTTTGTTTTAAAATGCGTTCCAAAATGAATCATCTTCTGTAGCTGTAGCCTTTTTTAGTACTTGTTGGTGTTGATTGATTTTTTCCGACAGTGTGAAACATAAACAATTTAATTAAAAAATTTAAATGAAAAAATAAAAAAATTTGTACGACTTTTTTTCATCGTAAATTTATTTCATTCCAGAAGCATCAATACATACTTTGCCGGGCCGAATAATCAGCGTTTATGCTGCTGCGATAAGCAATGCTATTTTAAATCGCTATCTTTGAAGATTCACGTGCAAATACATTTGGCCAATTAAGAATTTTTGGCAAAAATTAACAATATTCGACAATTTAGAGACCAAATAATTTGAACAAAAAAATCAAATTAGCTACTGGGAAATTACTGGAATTTTGAGGACAGGGCTGCCAACTTTTTAGGCAATAAAGTGCCATATGAGGCTTAAAAACGTGCCAAAAACGGTCACGTAAAAATGTAAAAGCATTTTTCTTAGTTTTTCTACGAGAGCTTATAAAATTTGGTCTTATAACAGTATTAGCTGCAGGGCATATTTGAGAAAAACCAATATGCTTATTTAAAAAAAAAAAACACAGATAATTGCCAAAAATACCACTAACCCTTTGTACAATTAATACATTTGCCTAAATACTCCTAAACTATTTCGTATAGTAAACGCATAGGTATTTTAGTAACTATAGCACTCATTTGAGTTTGTTTCCGACAGGCATCGCCTATAATACGGTGTAACAGTGACCATGAACTTTTTAAATGACATAGTACAGGTCGTAGGGCTGTTCGATTAATTCACGAAACTGCGTTTAAAATTTTTGTAATACCTTCAAATTCTCGACTTTGGAAAGCATAATATTTGAACTCTTTAAAGAAATAATAAATTTTGTGGGCACATTGTACGTGGAATATTTTTGGAAAAATGTGAAATTTTCACCAGGTTTTATTATTTATTCCATTTCTACAACACTTTATGTAAGCACTTCAAAAAAAAATCTCCTTTAGTGATTGCTTCCAAAATAATGTTTAAATGGTACCATTTATAAAAATCAAAGCCAAATTCGGAAGCTATGAATTTTCTAAAACATTTTCCAAAAAATCACTTCGATGTAATTTCATAGAAAATTTCCATCACTTGGATTGGAGTTTTCAATAGTTCGCCTAGAAAAAATTGAATTTGCCTTTTTATAAAAAATGTCCCAACTTCATAACTTGACGATTG
>NW_016186773.1:0-4544 GCF_001687245.7 Rhagoletis zephyria | reverse complement strand
CGCGTGTCCGTTTTGTTCAATATATCCATACATACATACATACGCATATGGTAAATACCGAGATTCTTCTATGCCAACCAGCCAAGCTAAGTACTTGTACTTGCTCGCTCGCTTACCAACTACGGCCTATCAAGTGAAATATAACACCACCGCCACCGCGGCTGCCGCTGCCGATTCGATCATATTTCTCTACGTCTATGCGTTGGTCCCAGCATTCGTGGTCGTTTCGTGTATGCAGCAACAAAGCAGCGTAAAGCGAATCGAAGCAGAGCAAGGCGAACAACAAAAAAAAAAAAAAAGAAAACGTAGCAGAAGTGAAAAATTATTGGAGTGTGTGGAAAAAGTGTTCCAGCAGGATAGCTGTTTCGATTATGTGACATCGAAAATTTTCCTATAAATTTGGAAAGCATACATATTTTTTTTTTGTTACTAAAGGAAATGGAAAATTTCTTAATGCAAGTGCTTTGAAAAGTCTCACTGCCTTTGTGGCTGCTGAAAAATGTGCCGTGCAAATTGTGAACGAACAAATCAGCTAACGAATAAAAGAAAAAAGGTGCGTTAGTCGTCGGTGTATACCAAAGGTGCGTGTGGTGTATGTGTGGGTGTGTGCACTGGTGCTCCGTTGATTAGCTGGTGATTTTTTCTGTGTTGCATACGGAGTTTTCCGATTTCACTACAAAAATATTCAAGGAATTTAACAAATTTTGATTGTAATATCACTGCAAGACAAAAATGGGAGTTTTCCTATACAATATTGCCGGAATTGCAAAAGTAGCGCAAATCCAAATTTTATGTGATGTAGCTACCTTAAAGAAAGGATGAACATATGTAGATATGAAATACAAAAAATATAAGAAGCTCGGTCAAGAGCAATTCAACGATTTCGGAAATTTCGGAAACACAAACGGCATTGACTTTGAGAGTCAATTAATCGAATTTATTACATATATACTTGTGTTTGAAATAAAAGTACTTATGTAGCGCGCAAACCGTCAACTTTCGATAAAAGAGTATATTATATTTTATTTTACTTTAAATACTTAACATTTAAAAAAAAGCTTACATCCCTTTTAAAAGAAAAACGAAAACAACCGCAGTCACTCATACGCCCTGTACTGCTGTAAGATAAAATAAATGAGTTTTGCTTGTAAGTAAGTACCTTCTGAGGTTTCTCATTGCTCATCGTCGCTTTTGAAATAAAACCTTTTTCTATCGGATTTTGCGGGTCAGGCAGCGAACCTCTAGCGAGTGGTAATACGCAACTCAAAACATTTTGCTACTGTGTCCCGAATAGGCCACTTTGCTAGCGACTGTAATGGTCAGATCAATTCAAATGCTTCTTTCAATAGCATATGTCCAACTTTGAGTTAATTATTTACAGCATATCGAGTCAGAGCCCAAACCCTAATCTGTTTGGTGTCTCATGTACTTGGTGTTTTTAGTATAAAATATTTGGCTAATAAAATTAAAACGAGTGAATATTTTTTAGAACTTAGGTTTTCGAATTATTGCAAAATCCAATGGCTAAAAGATTACAGAGCACCATATTCGAAATTGTATCTAGTTGCAGTCCAGTAGTAGCGAAGTTGATTTGGCCACTCATAAATTGCAGCACGCTTCTCAGTAATTTGGAAATTTCCACTGGTCGTAGAAGCATGGCGCATTACTTACTTGGATATTGAGTAGTGCAACCCTTGGGGGATTTAAGCGACCAGATGTCAGATCATTCGGCAGAAATTAACTTCTAAACACGATGTAGATTGAGCCTTATAAGCTGGAGCGAAGTCTTGTTGGAACCATCACAGAAGCCAAATAGTGGCCACGTTGAACCACTGGAAGAAGCAGAGTACTATAGAGACCATTGCACGATCCTTCCACAAGGAAAATTTTCTCGGCAGTAAATAAAATGTGTTTATAGCGTACTGGTGAAGCAAGGCTTTCGATTTTGACTAGCGATTTTGAGTGCGGGGACCATCTGATTTCCTACTGTTGAATATACCATGTGTTTCCTCCAATAACCTTATCGTACGATCTATGAAATTATGATGGATTTTAAGTGGCCGCAATATCCTAAATACATATGTATTTCGCCTTTTTTCGGTGGCAATATTTTTGCAGGCCAATTATGACAACACGATTTCCGAGCGAAGTTCAATACATAATTGCAAGTAGATCACATAAACCGCTTTGAACACGGAAACAACGCTTAAATGTGCTATGTTCAAAGCCTCCTTCGCCATGCAGACTCTGAGAGGTGTCAGTATGTATGGTTTAAGAATTAAGAAATCAAAATACAATTTTTTTCAAAGGCTCAATTCAAACAAAATAAGCATTTAACAGAAACGCTTTTTTGTTGCCTTCTTTTATTCAAAATACCAAATTTTTTCGTTGTCCATAATTTCACAACTCGAGGTAAAAAATTTTTAGAATTTAGTTTAAAAAAAATTAGAGTTCCGAACAACATCCTTTCCGTTTTCAAGCTATCGTCACAGCAGGCCTTAGTGCTGATAAACTCCAAGTTTGCATTATTTAAAAAAAAATCTAAAAGTACCAGTTTTCGGTGTAAAACTTCGAAACAGGGCGTGTGAAAACCCCACATTCAAAAAAACGGTTTAAATTAGGCATCACACTATTTGTGCATTTGCACATTTGGCAACCACAGAGTGGTGTTGTCTACAAACTTTTGTCGAAAATGAGTTCAGCTCAATAACAATTTTCTAAACGACACCTCTCTCAAACTGGCTATTTGAAAGCGTCATCAAACCAATTAATAACTAAATATTTTGTAGGGTCATTGTCTGATGAAAATCACATGGAAATTTTTACATACTCGTATGCTAAGAAATCGGAGTGCTAGCAAAGTGCAACTGCTCTCAAAATCAGTGAAGGTCGCCTTACTTCTTCTACTCTAAACCATAGTGCTCTGCTGAGCACAGTATACCTAGACATTTCGAGCGAGGCTGCTATAGTCCGTTCTGTAATTAAACCAAAAATTACCGAATTTATACTTTATTCTGACGTATAGACATTCGAAGATCTTTGGCGACTTCAATTTCAGACCAGAAGAAAAGATCGTTGCACTTTGCCGCTATTTCGAAATGAAGCCTTTGAATTAGCTAGACTGAGCACGGTCGTAGTCATTTTATCTGAGAGAGAAGGCAAACAGGGTTTTTTTATAACCAGCTAGCTGTTCCTGAACCGATGGCCTTTATGTCGGGCAACGCATGCTTATGCTCCATAGTGGCGAGTAGCCGATCGATAAAGCTTCTTAAACTAGCTCATCGCCACCCTTTATGCTGACAGTATTCTCTCAATCGACAACTATCCAATAGCAACTCCTACGGCACGAGTTGCGGCTGCAGTCTCCTTCCGGATTTCATCCAAAGTGTAGCTTGAATAACTGATGATGCTCGTTGCCTGCGGAATGACATTTTGTAAATGCAGTTTTTTCACAAATTATGGTTTTTAATTTAAACCGAGAAAAATTCAAATTCATTGGTAAGAAATGGACAGTATGAACAAGAAATGTTTAAGAAAGCCCATACCGATGCTTAGATGCTAGCATCAAACTAAATTTCGTGAGTTACTTTTAAAAACCCTTGCTTGATTATAACCTCCTAAAACTCGGTATTTTTACCTTAGTTGTTAACTAACAACAACAAAAAGCACTTTTGATGATGAATCTATTACCCAGTGGTAGCAACGCCATCTTATTTGCAATTCCCAACTTTAATTCTGCGCTGTCCACGTTACACCTATCAAAAGTTTACCCTTGCTTAGATATGTTTGTATGTAGATATATATGCATGTATATGCATATACATGCAACCATATGTGGCAATGCATATGTATGCGTGCATGTATGTTATGCTGATTTGACATTAACTTGAGATGAAAGGTTGGTTGGTGCTCAGCAGCTGTACGCGCTCAAGTAATAAATAACGTAAATCTTAAAATAGGAAGGAGAGAATAATAGTAAGAACAATAAGAGAAAAAATACCAGAAAAAAAAAATGCAAAGAAAATAGTGAAAAAGAAAGGAGGGAGAAAATAAACCGATGTACTTTACACATTTATTGCAACTACACAAAAGTGCAGGTGTGTGTGTGCGTGTGTTTCTGTGTATGTATGCATGCGAGTGAAAAAAGTTAGACAAGCACGAGAACTATCGCCAAGCTTTTTGCAAAGTTTAGGACAATTTATGTGCGCGAGTGCAAAAATTTAAGAGCCAACACAAAAAAACATAGAGCAAACAGACAAAATTTGAAATTATGGTGAATTTAGTAACTGTCTTATTCAGAGATGAACAGCAAAGGCTAGAATAAAAGCAACAACAAGCAACATTGTCAGGCATGTCGGCAATGTTTTTTTTCTCGTTATTTTTTTTTTTGCTTCTTCAACTTTTCACATGGTCCACACGGAAGCCTTTGCTCGTGTGTATGTGCATATGTTTGTGTGGACGCGCATGTGTTTTTTATTTTATTTCGTGTTTTTTGTTTTTTTGTCACAGCTGAACATAGCAAAATACTGACAACATGGCCAACT
>NW_016186772.1:2951-4545 GCF_001687245.7 Rhagoletis zephyria | reverse complement strand
ATCGTACGACTGTCACGTGCGCCACCATGGGAATGCCCATATGCTAAAAGCTACTTGCATACCGAATTTTAAGCAAATCGGACCATAATAAGATTGTTTCGAATAGATCGGTCCCTGGTCCACTTCTTGGAAATAACGGATCATATATGCTAAAAAGCTACTTACGTACCAAATTTTAAGCAAATCGGACCATAATAAGATTGTTTCGAATAGATCGGTCCCTGGTCCACTTCTCGGAAAAAATGGATCATATATGCTAATATATACTAAAAAGCTACCTGCGTACTGAATTTTAAGCAAATCGGACCGTAAATAGATATAGAAATAACGGATCATATATGGTAAAAAGCTACTTACGTACCAAATTTTAAGCAAATCGGACCATAATAAGATTGTTTCGAATAGATCGGTCCCTGGTCCACTTCTCGGAAAAAATGGATCATATATGCTAAAAAGCTACTTACGTACCAAATTTAAACAAATCGGACCATAAATGCGATTTTTTCGAATAGATCAGTCCCTGGACCACTTCCCGGAAAAGATGGATCATATATGCTAATATGTGCTAAAAAGCTACTTACGTACCAAATTTTAAGCAAATCGGACCATAATAAGAGTGTTTCGAATAGATCGGTCCCTGGTCCACTTCTCGGAGAAAATGGATCATATATGCTAAAAAGCTACTTAGGTACCAAATTTTAAGCAAATCGGACCATAATAAGAGTGTTTCGAATAGATCGGTCCCTGGTCCACTTCTCGGAGAAAATGGATCATATATGCTAAAAAGCTACTTAGGTACCAAATTTTAAGCAAATCGGACCATAATAAGATTTTTTCGAATAGAACGGTCCCTGGTCCATCTATACGAAAAAAGTTAATTTTTTTTAGCCTAAAACATGGTGGTTACCGAAAGCTATTAATATAAAAAATTTCATGAAAATCGGACCAACCGTTCACGAGATTACCTGTTACAAAAAAAGGGACTTCTCTTTATATAATTAGTATAGATTAGATAAGCACGATGCGAGAAGCATAGAAAAAATTTCGATGAAAAAAAAAATGTTTTAATTCTAGTTTCTAGGTTTCATATATAGAAAATTTGGTTTAAAACCTAAACCGAAATAGAAAATGTTTGCACACAGCGAAATGTGGTGTTGATTCAAACTCAACATATGAAAGCACATTTACATGCGTGGCTGTNCTTTAATTCTGGTTTCTAGGTATATGAAAATTTGGTTTAAGATCTAAACCGAAATAGAAAATGTTTGCACACAGCGAAATGTGGTGTTGATTCAAACTCAACATATGAAAGCACATTTACATGCGTGGCTGTAGCTGAGTGTGCAAAGCTGCTTGATACAATTGGTTGCTACTAAGGCTGTCCGGGTTCAGTCCCAATCAGACGGGGCATGAAATTTTATTTTTACTTTTTATCTTAATTATGAAAATGTTTGGGTTTAAAATTTAAACCGAACTGTTTAAATTCTAAACCCAACATACATATGTGCCCTCTTTTTTTAAAATGTATAAGGTTTGTTTTTGAAACTGAATTTATGTAGTTTGGTCATATATGTAGTCCAAAAAGTTTAAAATT
>NW_016186772.1:0-2403 GCF_001687245.7 Rhagoletis zephyria | reverse complement strand
AAAACCGAAATTTTTAACCGTGTATTGAGACACTTTGGTCCAACATTTTCACCAAGAGTTCACGTTCATGATTTTTAGTGACGCATTTGTCTTCTAATATTACGGTTTGGTGGTTGTCAGAAGGCATATTTGCCGTCTTAAATAACTAAGCAAAACTGTACATGCATACAAAGATACGTAATAGTTTCAGTGCGTTTGAAAGGCGCCACGTCCCCTTTTCAAATAACTCCAATTTTCTCCAAGAGCATGGGATTGCTTTCATATATCTCTATACCATTTTCGAGTAATTTACCATGGGAGGTGCCACGTCCCTTTTTCCAATAGCCCCAACTTTTCTTCATGACCAGTCGCATTTTATATATCTTGTACATACCAAGTTCCAGTACTCTTCCATGAAAACATTCAGAGATATGCAGTATGAAAAATTCGATGTGTATGGGAAGTGCCGCGCCTTCTTTTACGATAACCACAATTTATCTCCATGAGTAAGCGATTGCTTTCATATATCTCCATACCAAGTTCGAGACCTCTTCCATGAACATTTTCCGGGATATGCAGTATGAAAAATTCGGTTTCCAATAACCGCAATTTTTATACATGAATATGCAAATGTTTTCATATATCTCCATGAGTAGTCTATCATGAACACTTCCAGAGATGTGCAATATGAAAAATTCGGTTTGTATGGGAGGTGCCACGCCGCCTGCACCTAGCGGCATGAAATATACTTTACATCCGATTCTCATACCTACCATATATAACACAAAAATTTTATAAAGATCGGTCGAGCCATTTAGAAAGAGTTCGATTTGTATATGTATTACTAGCAGACCCGGCGAACTTCGTCCCGCCAAAATTTTTATATATTTTATTGAAACTTTTTGGTCCAACATTTTCTACCAACAATTACGTTTACGATTTTCATTGGCACATTCGTCTGTTAAGATTATCGGTTTGGTGAGTCATTTGTCGCTTTAAATAACCTAATAAATATCCGTGAAGAAGTTCTTGAAATTCTCAGTTGTGCGGCATTTCATAGCACGGTTATTCGCAAAGCGAAATAAATTTTTTTCTCTTCACTCCCTGGTGGCAACAATGTCCCGGTTCTATAGTAAATGTCCTAGAAGCTTTAAGTATAGTTGGTGGCACTTTCAAAATGGGTGCGAATCATTGTTCTACAATAGATCGGTCCCTGGTCCACTTCTCGGAAAAAATGGATCATATATGCTAAAAAGCTACCTACGTACCGAATTTTAAGCAAATCGGACCAGTATAAGATTGTTGGTATACGTAAATATGTGAATATGTATTTATTTCAAAATTAATCAATAAAATATGTCCTTTATTTTAATTTTCTTTCTTTATATGTAATTACTAGCAGACCCGGCGAACTTCGTCCCGCCCAAAATTTTTATATATTTTATTGAAACTTTTTGGTCCAACATTTTCACCAACAATTTACGTTTACGATTTTCATTGGCACATTCGTCTGTTAAGATTATGGTTTGGTGGTCATTTGCCGCTTTAAATAACCTAATAAATATCCGTGAAGAAGTTCTTGAAATTCTTCAGTTGTGCGGCATTTCATAGCACGGTTATTCGCAAAGCGAAATAAATTTTTTTTCTCTTCACTCCCTGGTGGCAACAATGTCCCGGTTCTATAGTAAATGTCCTAGAAGCTTTACAGTATAGTTGGTGGCACTTTCAAAATGGGTGCGAATCATTGTTCTACAGAAATGCAATATACATATACTTATTTCAGACGAAATACCTTAAAAGTTTGAACGCATAATAATATTGGAAAATCACATCCATTGGGCCAATCGCAACGCAGGAGCGTTCGATATACTCAATGGTGCAACAGGTCGATTTAATCTGACCTTCACGGCCCCTTTTCTCACTTGGCTATTTTTAGTATTAGCTCGACTTCAGCACCACTTGGCAGCACGTTTTTGCAATAGTATTGCATACATCTGTGTTCGTATGGAAAAGTAGCTTATGTCGAAAGGCTGGCTTTAGTATAATGCGGCATTCCCTTTATTCTTTAAACGATAAGAAATTTTTCGATGAGACTTAACAAGAATATTGACATGCTAGTATCGGAACTATTTCTGGCACGTTTATTTGACAAACGTGGTTCAACGGCTCAGTGCCTGTGAGTCATTCGCAATCGCATGCTGCGAATGTCGATTTATACTAAATCCAGCCCTTCGACATAAGCTACTTTTCCATACGAACACAGACATATTTAAAACGTTATCCAAACAGGATCATAAATAAGATTTTTAGTAATAACTCAACTACAGCGCCAACTGTCGGATTAAATTGTGNCATATTTAAAACGTTATCCAAACAGGATCATAAATAAGATTTTTAGTAATAACTCAACTACAGCGCCAACTG
>NW_016186771.1:0-4545 GCF_001687245.7 Rhagoletis zephyria | reverse complement strand
TATTTTGTTTGTTGTTCATTTTAACAATCATTTCATCATTTAACGGGCAATCTGAAAGTTAGCAAATAAAGAAAGCACAGTGCACACTCAGCCACAGCTGTTGGATTTGCAGACTATGAACAGTTACAATAAAATCATATCGAGACGGTTTCCTGGTTAATTTTAATCGAACATATCGCTGCTTCAGGACCGCACTATTTTTAGCTGCATAGGTTTAAGAATAATTACAGCAAGTAGAAGTAGTAGTTAGGGTACTTTGCGGTCAATCTGTGAGAACATTCCTTTCATTTTGGTCTTTCTGTGCTAACAATTATTACAACTTCACACATTTACAAGAAACCTCGACGGATAAAAGTATCCTAAAAATTTACTTGCACTGTGGTAAAAAAAAACTTGATTTAGCTGCCTCGATTTCAGGTGAGCGGCTTTTAATCAGTTCAATACACAAATAAATGAGTACGTAGTTACATAAAAAAGTATGTATCTACGTATGAGCCAACTGTTGTTAATTAAAGCCGTTAATCGGTCTTTACATTGGGCATCTTTATAATAGAGCTAACTGGCTACACAAATATAGAATAAACATATAAAAAAGTTATCCAAGAGGATGAAAGGATGTACGATTTTTGTTTATGGATCGTCTTTGCTATTGCCAGTAAGTAGCTGCAGCAACAACGGTTGAAACTCGCCACTTAAATGACATTGATCTATAAATGTCTATAATCATTACTGTACATGTCATATGATTTATGTAATACATTGCGTTGCACTGCTATTAATTATACAAAAAGAAAATGTCATGCAATGTCTGTTGCAGTAACGGCAATACGTACGCAAGTAAGCGCACTTGCCATCGATGATAGCGCACCACCGCCAGCAACTGCCAAAGTTAAACAGAGCACAAAGCAAGTGGACGTGCAACCAACCAATCGATTGACCGTCAATTACTTATATGAATGTATTTTGCGCTCAATGGGGCGGCTATGGCAATGTCGGGTGCGGACTGTGCTGTTCACAGCCGTTGCGTTGCAAGCAAACCCGTTTAGAATAAACCGTTTCATATGATTATACACTGTTACCGCATTCACCTACTTAAGTGTATGTAAACATATGCATACATACATACAAGCGAATCAAAGATGTTTTCCCATACCCGCTATGCAGTTTTATTTTCTGCACCAATAGTTTGCAATTGTCATTTTTAATTGCGGTAATAATTCGAGCATCATACAACAATGCCTTTTACGTATGTACATATATATGTAGAATATACATATGTATGTATGTAGGTATGAGCAACTGTGTCTGTTGTAGCCTACAAAGGTTAAACATTCTGTATAAACGGTACTTCTGTGGACATATCTATTCACATCGCTTTTCTACTTAATTTCATATAATTTGCAAATATTTTAATTAGGCTACTGATTATTAGATTATAGTTGGAAATGCAAGTCTTTTGTGCTCCGTTTTGTGGATTCTCGATGTTTAACAGGACGAAAAGTCATGTGATCTCTTGTGCGGCGCTAGCGAGGAGCAAGTGGAATTTTCAAGTTTGACAGGGCGTTACGTATTGAAGTTGGATGGTGAAGACGGGAAGAAAGAGAAAGGACAAAAAGTGAAAGTGGAAACGGAATAACGGGATAAAAGATAGAGGAAATGAGAAAACGTCAAAAATTACACCGCGTTGATTTACACTAATTTCACTTTAACTAACCTCACATGAGCTTCCCTCAGTTCACCTCAGCTCACCTTAACTCATCTTACCCTAACTCACTTCATTTAATCCCAACTTAATTCATGTCACCTTAACTCAACTCAACTCATCCCAACAAATGTTATTTCACCTCAACTCTTATCACCTTGTCCTCACTTACCTAAACTCACCTCACCAGAACCTACTTCAATTCACTTCACCTTAACTCACCTCAACTCCCCTAAATTTTAGTGCTTGAATTTCAACCGCTGGGCAAACCCAAGTTAATTTGATTCTATAAATCTGTGCTATCTTGTTTAGAGATGTGCGGAAATCATGTTACTGCAATAACGGCCGCCACGACCAATTTCATCAAGCAAGATGCAAGATTGCATTTAGGCTGTATTAGGGCATCAGACAAAGGTTCGCTTACATTATTTTTCACTCTTTGTATGCATACTTAACCTCTTCCTCTATTTAGCGATCTGAAAAGTAAATTCATACTAAAAGCATACACATAGGGCCAAAACAGACCACACATATGGGGTTTCTAAATATTTCGACTGCAGCGCCCTCTATTGGGTAAATTTTGTAGAGCATTGTTTTCCATGAAATAAATACGCATTATGAATTTCAAAATTTCATGATTCTAACTGCATAAATGGAGGAGTTATAAGAAAAAATCTCATACCTTAAAATCAGTCGTATGGGAGCTATATGTTATAGTGGTCCGATTTTTCCGGTTCCGACAAATGATTAATATATTATAAAAATACATTCACTTACCAAAATTTAGTCGGATACCTCGAAATCTAAGAGACTAGATTGCTCACAAACCGTCTGAAATGGCTAAATCGGCTCTTTTCGACGTTCTGATCATATACATAAGTGTATATTTTTATGGGTTTATCGCTTCTCATTATGGTACTGTAAAAGCTTCAATCGGTTGGTGTTTGGGGCATCATCTCCGTATAAGCAGTAGCTCAGTACATTAGCTGGTAGCAGTGGTTCCTTCTCTTATGAGCTAACTTAGTGGATATTATATGACAACCTATTCCGAGAGCAAAGATATAAAGCAACACGCAAAGTGGTGGACAACGGTGAGAAAAGCATTTAAAAGAGGAGGGAAGTTAACCAAGAATGCGGTTAACTGAGAGACATACCAACACAATTTTAATGCGTTGAAAGAGGGTATAATAAAATATAAGGAGAAATCGTGGTCCGCAGAAGGCTTCCAATCAACCTCCCAAGCCTTGTTATAGTTCTGTTCCTCCCAACGTACTAGTAAAGCCAGGAGGAGGTCACATTGAAAAAAATTCCCTTAGCATTAGAACATCTAATGGTTTTCCACTTTTTAAGAATGTAAATGTCCAGATGTATAGAGTTGACAGTTAGTTTCGTCACAGCAACCCCCTACCACTTACAGGCAAGGCTATAAAATGCTTTCAACCATATAAATTTCGGGTCCCTTTCGGAATCATACGAGTCATGCGCCAAACAACGACTACCACCGATTACGCCCTGGCTAACGATAATTTACAGCGTCAGAGTCTTCCTGCACTGCAAAAAATGTTCGATCTGTCAGTCTAACTTCCTTTCTTCTTAAGGCGATGAACGGAATTCGGAGTCAACAGATCACGTGCTGTCTTATTTCCTAGAATTTCAGCGACAGCCTTGCTGAATGTGATAGACCTTTTCACAATGTTAATTTGGTAACTATCCACTCCTCCATCGTTACTGCAGGATTGGGTCCGTTGTTATTCTCTGAGTCAATAATATGTTGAGTAGAAGAAGGCTCATTGAGAATCGCTAAAGTAAGGCAAACGGCTACAAAAGGTACCCTTCGGGCTGAAGATCTATCTCGCCAGCTCTGGAACCGCCCGATAAATGAATTTTCGTTTCCTCCTACATCGAAAGCGCTATTCATACTGGACGTATGAAAGTTCGTCTCGACGGTGAGATGAACTGATAGGAACAGCCTAGGGTTAATTCAGATAAATCTCGACTTTAAACATTCCTGAAAAAATAATACTGAAGAGCGAAGATAGTAAGGCCACAATGCTATCTATTCCTGCAAGAGTACCATTGGATAGGTCTGGTGACTATAACAACAATTCTTTTAACCAAAACAATATCAAATTCCATAAAATAAAGAACAACGCTCAGATATATATGTATGTAGTATACATAGTCTGTGGAGTCATATACAATACAATTTGGCTTCTATTCGCTAAAAATTAGAAAGCTCTGTCAAAGCAATAGAATCTTCTCGAAGCCAATAAAGGCGCTGATGATGATGAATTGTTCAAATTCATTAAAGAAAATTTTTAAGTCGTGAACTGCAATTTGTCTACGACAAGAAACATTTAACGCTTTTAAACTAACCCGCCGCCGCCCCACCGACTAACCGGTCCGAAAGCATACCAGTGCGTCCACTAGCTCATAAGTATCTTCGTACACACTGCGAATGACGACAGATCAGTTTCCTTTATCTTGTTTTAGCGGGTAGCCGAGCGAGTAAATGCGCAAGTAACTGCGCATGCTCGTAGTACAAGTAGTCGAGCGTAAATATAACTCATTGGCACCTGCCTGGCAAATAAAGACAACAATAACGTTAGCAGGTGTGTATGTATGTTCGAGTCAGATGACAGATGCGTCTTGTGTACATACATACATACAAACAAGAAAAGTTGGTTAACGCGTCGCTTTGGAATGTCGGTCAAACTGGATTTTATGAATTGATTTAATGTACGAATTACTCTACCACGTTATAGAAATTCTGACATTGCGCGGAACGAGCGGAGACGATGCTATGGCGCATAAACTAAATCTACTCTTCTGCCGAAACGCAG
>NW_016186770.1:0-4545 GCF_001687245.7 Rhagoletis zephyria | reverse complement strand
GAGATATCGAATTTCGTTGAGTTGTCGAAATTTATAGACGCAGAAAATTTGTTGTAAAAGTTTACGGATAGCTATCGTGCTATAAAAATTTATGGGCTAGCGAAATTTGTCAAGTTAAGGAAATTTATAGAGTTATCGATTTTTATTACATAATCATTACTTATGGAATTAACGTAATGCATCTAGTTCTCTGAACTTATCGAACTATCGATATTTATTAATTTACTGAAAATTGTTGATTTATCGAATCGAAGTTTTTGAAATTTTCAAAATATATCGAGTTATCGAAATTTCAGGGTTATATAATTTTATCGAGTTATCCCTGCGTATAGAAATATTAGTAGCTTTCAAAATTAACCGAGTTGTCGAAACTTATAGAGGAATCCAAAGTTTATCGAGTTATCGATTTATATCGGGATATATACATTTTGGAGATATTAAAATTCATCTAGCCCTAGAAATGCACAGTTATCGAAATTAGTCGAGATATCGAATTTTGTTGAGTTAAAGGATTTCAGTGATTTTGTAATTCATTGAATTATCGATATGTATCAAATTATCGAAATTTATCGTCAAACTGGTATGTATCGGATATATTCCAAATCCTGCCAAAGACCTTCAAAGATATAACAAATTTAAGTCACGTTTTAGTTCCGGTAAGTAATTTCGTACATTATAAGTTAAACGACTTGCTAAGTTAGAAAACCTCTCCAAAGGGTCCTAAAAAAAACTAGAAGAACGGTCGAATTTCGACAGTAGCTGTCACTCCTAGTAAATGATTAGTACCTATAATGCAAATTTTTCACAGTACTCGTTCGAAAATACTACAAGTTTTACTTACGATTATAATTGTACATACAGCAATTTAAAATTTAAACAGCTTACCTGGAAAGAAATAAAAGACAAGATTAATAAGAATTAAGGTAATATTTTTTTATACATATTTTTATAAATATTATTCAAACAAAATTTTGATAAAAACTTTCCCAATAAATTCATATCTACATACATATACATTAGGTTGCCTCAAAAAAAGGTACTGCTTTCTATATTTGAAGATATCCGCACAAAATATTTCGGAAAAATGTTAAGATTTACGTAAGCTGGACCGATTTGAAAATTCTTCCAAGAATGCCAATATTATGAGTCCGTTGATACAAGTTTTAATAATTTTTATGCAGATGTCGCAAGCTTAACTCTTCTATCAGTGAGGTGATTTTTTGGAACAGAAATATTTTTTTAAAACTAACTTTATGGAATCTTTTGAATCTTAAGGGTTGTCGCACCGTTGTTGTTGTTGTAACATCAAAAAATTCCCCAAAGAGATTGAGGGAGTGACAGTTCTTGACCAGATATAAATCTGGGTCGTGCCGGTACGTAGACCCGACTGTCGTGGGAACGTGGGTTGTCGCGTCATGCTATATGCTGATGTCGTAGGAATTGTAGCAATGGGTAAACATCTGCAAGTTTTGAGCGAAATACCACAAAGTTCTCAGAAGTTCTAGAATTTTTTTAAGTACACAGTTTTATCGTGCCAAATAAGTCTAATAATGAGCAAGTTTCAAGTCGCTAAAAATTATCGTTGATTTTTTTTAGAATTTTTTTTCTTATTTGCTTCCATATAACGAATAAACACAATTTATTTAAGAAACCCGCAATACCTTCGGCGAAAAAAATTCTAAAAACTCAACGGCGATTTTTAGCCACTTGAAACTTGCACATTGTTGGACTAAAATTGAATGGGCTATAAAACTGCGTGCTCAAAAAAATTCTAACGCATCTGAGAAAAAAGTTCGAAATTTAAGTGAAAATTTGTTGCATTTTTTTAGTCTTTACAAAGTTTAAAACTTTATATGGGTTTTGTTAGAGAATGAACTGTATTTTAATTGAAAATTCCCGAAAATAAATAAATAAATAAACATGAGTGGCAAACAATATCACTTTGAAATGGGGGTGCTATTGTATTGGCCAATACTGTAGGTGTGCTTATGTAAAGCTCTACCCAGAT
Source organism: Rhagoletis zephyria (assembly GCF_001687245.7). Lineage (NCBI taxonomy): Eukaryota > Metazoa > Arthropoda > Insecta > Diptera > Tephritidae > Rhagoletis > Rhagoletis zephyria. The sequence goes on along the minus strand of NW_016186770.1, from coordinate 2,537 downwards.
TAAGTCGTAAGTATTGTATATCACTTCTAGGAAATTTCTAAGCCACCTCCAAAATTTTTCCTAACGCCCTACCGTTCTTATGTAGATTTCTTTTCCCATACCATTCCAATCCATAAACTCTTCATTAGTCAACAAATCGATCGTGAAAAGATCTGCAAGTAAGTATACGTAAATAATGCTCTAGGCAAATATGACTCCGATAATGCTGTGCAGCTTCCGTTACTGCCACTAGTCGGTATCCAAAGTGCAAAATATGCAGGCGACCACAACACCGCGAGACACATGCCTGGTAGTCGCGACGCCCTACGATTTGCATAGTCGCCTCCACACATATGAGCAATCAGCAATAACAACAGCAGCAGTAATTGAATGCAGTTAGCTCATATAAATACATACATATGTATGTACCACCTTAGGGTGGTCCAAAAATGCATGTGAAAAAGTAAAATCGGAATTTTTATCCTCTCACTCCCTATACCGAAAAAATATGCCCCTTTTTTTTTTTTTTTTTTNTTTTCGTAGAAATGGTATAGAATTCTTAAAAATCTATATTTTTCTATCTGCATGAGATTCCCAATAATAATACCCAATTGTTTATTTAACCAGTTGTTCATCGCAACTATAATTTATAGGTCCGCCATAAACCCACGAAAACCCCGAAAAATGCAAGGGGGAGGGGGGGCGGTTGGCAAATAAAAAATCGTTAGTATTAAAAATGGTTAAATAAACAATTGGGTACTATTATCGAAAGTCTCCTGAAGAGAACACGAATTTTTCGATCGAAAAATATTTATTTTCAAGAACTACCATTTCTACGAAAAGTTGCTTTTTTCCCCATACAAAAATACATGGAAAACTTTGAGCGACCTCCAAAAATTTTTTTGATGTCAAAAAAAAAACAGGGGTATACTTTTTCAATATAGAACAATCCTAGGGGGTAAGAGCATTACAATTCCGACTTTACTGTTTTTGGATCACCCTAATGTATCTACATATACACATATGCATTACGGCTATGCGTAGTAAATGTGTACCAAGCAAGGGCCCCTACTCCAACGTTGACCGCTGACGTCGCAGTGACGTTTGCACCACCGCCTGCAATAGAGTTCTCAATGCTACAAATGAAGGCGCAGCTATAGAGCAGGCGTCAACTTCTCACAGCGCAGTGCTTTATTGAGTGGCCTACCTTGGGAGCTTATAGCCAACAAGAGCTACTCTCAGTCGCTTCCACTACAGCCGCTGCTGCTGCTGCTGGCGTGGTTGCTCATTTTACGTTGGCGCTGTGCTGCTGGTTATCTATACATACTCTTTTGCTAGTCGTTCTCTAGCAGCTAGTCTCCACCGCCCACCTCACCCTCCCTCGCATGTGCTCCATCGCCCGCATTGATCAGTCTTCTCATTTTGCTGAGCTTTGTTGGCTTTGCTGCTCAGTTGTCGACTCTCGCTGGCAGTCTGTTTTTCTGTTAGTCGATCGAGCGGTCTGCCTTTCTGTCTGTCTGTATGAATGCAAGTTGAGCGGCGGGCGGCGCCCCCTCTTGCTGGGTTACAACACTTACAACTGCGTAGCGTACTCACAGTAGTGTATGCATATTTGTATGTACATAGTGTATGTTCGTATATTTTTAAGTTTGTTTTGCTGTTTTCTTTTTTTTTGTGCTAGCCAACATTGCCGCCATCAACGTCGCAGTTTCGATTATTTCTGTTTTTGCTGTTCTAAAAATAGCCACAAGTATTGGCTTTTGTGGCGATTATCAGCTTGCTCTGTGGAGCGCCTGCTATAGGTCTGAGACGGGGTGCGAACTGCGAGCGCAGGTACGTACATACCCTGCAGGAAATTGCGCTAGTTCAGAACTAGTGCAGAACTAGCTCATTAAGAGGCGGTACTGGTTCTCAATCTATCCCGACGCAATGCTTTCAACTGTCTCTTTTTACATGGCGATGTCCTACGAAGTGGAAATTGTCACCTCTGCAGAACTTTGGAACTAGTTCTGAACTGGTTCCATTTTCGACAGTTCTGGGCCAATAAGTTTTTTTATGAGAAAACATTTTTAAACCAAATTACTGGAAATTTTTTCTTTTCTGAACTTTTTCTGTTTTGGACAGATCTGCGACAATAGGTTTTTTATGAAAAAATTTTGATTATCAGATTTTTTGATATTTTTTTATTTTTTCTGTTCTTTTACAGATTGCATTTTATTTAGTTGTTTTATTCTTTTATTTTATCTATATTCAATTTGTCATTTTCTCTTAAATTTTTAAGCGGAACACAACAATTTAAATTTATTAAATCTGAAAATCACAACTGCCTCCACCGCGATTTGAACTCGCGACCAACGATGTTGGAGTCGGAGGTCTTCCCGCTGAGCTGTTTTAGTATTGTACGATAAGTGAGAATTTTTACATTTAGTTCTCAACAGAGCGCAACTACCACACCAAAAGTTTCAACTGACCCTCCCTGCAGCCGTTTTGCACTAGTTCGGAGCTAGTTCTGAAATAACGGGTGATTTTTTTGAGGTTAGGATTTTCATGCATTAGTA
>NW_016186768.1:0-4545 GCF_001687245.7 Rhagoletis zephyria | reverse complement strand
ATCCCTATCGCTTAAAAATCCTATCGAGATAGAGGACAATCTCTGGAGCTTATGAATGCTGCGGATTGAAAATGTCTTCAGATGGTGACCTCAAAAGAGAGAAGCGAGGTAACTGATCACTGCGTATTTTCGCCCCTGCTTTGGCTTAGTATTATTAAGAAGAAAACTTCCCAAATTCAATAAGGGTGAAGTTAAAGTGATGGCCGATTGGTAGTGATACACCACTTATCATCGATAGATATTTTTATCAGAGAAACCGCCTTACGCCTTCCTTGTGGGTCTAGCAGTACTGAGATCTATGAACTAACTGGATTTACTTAGATTTCTTAACTCCACTGGATGGATCCGACGAAATTAGAGGCTCCCTCATTCCTTTCCATTTCAGTTTCTGATAACTTAAATTCCTGCGGTTTAAAATGGCGCGTATTTGATGCTAATTGGTGTGATTTCAGAAGCACTTTCCAAGTGCAAATCCATACGATTCTTGACCATTCAGCATGCTAATTAAAAATAAAGAATTTCCCGTCTAAAACTTCCTCTTCAGACCGCAATTCGCCTCAGTGAAGATCTAAAGAATTCTTCTAGTTACAAATATGTAGGCTTAGAATCATTTCGAGGCTTCGTATAACAGACAAACCCGAGAATTTGACAAGATCGCTGACTAAACCCTACAAGTATTTTCTCGAACACGCTAAATTAGACTAATTGTATCTTGATCGTGATCTGTAAGTGGTAATCATAATTTATAACTTATTTTCCTTCTCTTCTCATTTCAGGTTAAATATTATGAAAATGCTCCAGCGATATTGTTTGCGGCCTGTGCTCTAGCCAGTGGTTGCTTATCGCTACTTTTTCCAGAAACTTCAAATACGATTTTACCAACGACAGTGCATGAAGCAAATAAAATTGGTAGCAAGAAATCTTCCAATGATCCAAATAGTAGTACATTTAATTTAGACAATGAGAGTACTTATATGTAAGAAATACCCGTATGAATAACAGAACGAAGGCGATACATGTATGTATGTACATATGTATGTATGCATATTAAGCCTTGCCATCTTACAAGCAAACAAAAAAAGTTCGCCGTTCACCCCTGAGTCTAAAGTATTTTTTGCTTTTTTTACGTTTTTCGGTGACAACTGAACACGGCAATAATTTTTTTTTTTTTTTTAAATAGTTCTACTGAAATTATCGAAATAATTCTTTAGCAAAAGTTTAATGCTTCTTGGTGGGCTTTTATTTACGGACATTAGAGTGGTACATTAGGGTGATAAGAACTGAGAACGGTTGGGTAATTACTAGAACGAGGTACTTGAGGACAATGAACTTTAGAACAAAAAAAGTTGATCTCGAGATCAGAACATTGATATTTCATACTTTAGGGTCCGATTGTATATGCCGAAGATATGACCAAAAATGCAAAAAGGCGTAAAAAAATCCGAAATTACCTTGCGAAAATACTTTACATTCGAATATGTACGGCGAACTTTTTTTCTGGAATGGTCTAATATATGTACTACATATATTTATTAGGATGCATCACCAAAAAAAAATTGCGTTTTTTCACCGGAATTAAAAAATATATTATATTTTAAGACTACCCCCTTTTCCCTTTCGGAAAAATATTAAGATTCACGTGAGCTAAACCGATTTGAAAATATCTCTAAAAATCTCGTTATTTTGATAAACAATTTTAAACATTTTTATGCAGATTTTTTAAGCTTACATTCTGAGATGATTTTTTAGAAAGAATAGACTTTTACGTTTGCTAAAAATATAAGCACATAACTTGATAACTAGGCAGGTGCGACTACCCCAAAATAAATTTTATAGTTCCAGTGGGAAACTGTACCCTTTTTTTGTGTGTAAAGTGATGCACTCTTATATATGTACATATGTAAGTACATCTGTATGTACATTAGCGTGGCCCGAAAATCCGCTTTTTTAGAATTTTGATCAGTAATAGCAAAAATATGGTTAATTATGCTTTAAAATAAATCTGTATGAAATCTGAAAATTTTTGGTCAGTATCCTAGGCTCGCCCATGTCCACCAAAGTTCAAGTACTAAACAAATTTTTTTTTTAGCTAGCATCGATTCTCTACAAAAAAGGTCCAAATACCAAAGGACTAATACTTTCGAAAATTATTGCAATTTTAGTAAAAAAATGTATTAATTAATTTATTTATTAATTTTTATTTTTTGAGCATATTGAACTTTGATGGACGTGCCTACACTNATTTAACACTATATCTTGGTAAATTAACCAAAAATACTTCATGTTACTCTTAACACTTTTTTCCTGTTAAAAATATCATGTTAAAATGGAAAAATTGTTGTTGTTTCGTGTGTACAACTGTTTCATGTGAATTTAACATGGATCGTGTTACTTAAAAATCGAGGATATTTTTCTGGGTGTAGGATATTGACCAAAAAATTCCAAAGATTTTTTTTAAAGCATAATGAATCATATTTTTGCTATTACCAATCAAAACTCTAAAAAAGCGGATTTTCGGCCCACGCTAATGTACATACGTACTCATAAGTATGAAGACCTCAAGAAGTTTTTAAGTTGAGTAATATTACTGCTGAAATGCTTTAAAGTATAGACCCGTTCAATCCGATCCCAAATAAGTTATTGCTATATGAAATTTCTCTAAATTTTCGAATTAGTACACTTTTAAAAATCGTGCGCATTAGATAGCTTTGTATAGTTAAATTTGGCCTTACAAAACCAGTAGGTTGCTCACACTGGACCTAGTTGGAGAAGAGATAAGTAAATAAGGATTAAATGAAGGCTGTGCCATAGGAACAGAACTATTTTTCGGGAAGTTTAGTATTTATTTTCTCTGTCGGTTAGTAAGAGCCTTTGTTATTAGAAGTAGTATTCGTAGTAATAGGAAGTAAATTGTTGGCCTTAAGCCACTATAAATCACAGTCCAGTTAAAACTAAGACTAAGACAAATATTTTCCTCAGTTCTTGATAGAACGTAAAAATAAGTATTTATTACTTAAAATTAAGAGTCAAATAATTTACATACATTGAGGCGTATTCTTGTTTTCGTACGAATCGAAAATCACGAAATTTTTCTATCGTTTCCGATCAAAAAATTTTAAAAATTCGATTCGTACAAAAACAAGAATACGCATTATCATAAAATTTTATTTATCGTAAATTTGTCTTAGATATATTTAAAATTTATATATTTTTGATTTACTTAGAACCTAAGTACTTCCAAAAATGTATGTATTAAAAATTCAACCGCACATTTAAATAAAATAAAGTATCATATTTAAAACACAGCCATGTTTCCTTCTGACAATCTTTTTCCAATAACTGATCAGTGCAAATTGGCTGAGTTCCAGAGTAACTTACTTCGGCAGCATTAGATTGACATATGTATGTAGGTATATTGAGTAGAATAATGAAACTAAAAGGCTAAGAATAAGTCGAATGTATATATATGTATTAGGATAAGTCAAGTTCCCCTTATCTGAGCTTTCCTCCGCAGCTCTTTGATTTCGTAGAAAAGAACTGATTATACAACTGATTATAGTTCTGGCGAGTACAAGTTTTTTGCAGACGGAAACATCAGACCCGGAAAAGCATCATGATGATTATGGTTTCCCAAAAACAGAAGGTGAAGTAGTCGTAAGTGGAGCCAAACTAAGATTTCCTAGAGCAAAAATCCTGGGTGTATAGGAATCCACTAGAAAGGCGAAGAGCTAAAATGTTGGTAGATATATGATTAGTAATAAGTTCAGCATATAGAAGATTAAGGTACGAGCATGGATGAAACTGCATTGGAAGGACATTAAGTCCCAAAGTAGTTAAAATAATGTAAAGAACAATTAAGAAACTTTTATGGATGGGCGGAATGATTCCAGCTATGGATGAGAGACCACAAGACCCATATAGTAAAACCTAAATTGTTTTTTTTTTTTGTTACAAGTATAATTTAAAATGGAAGAGCCACATTATGGTAGCACTCGCGCTCGCGTTGTAATCGGCGCATAGTTCTAACGGGTTGCATTCGATTATCTTTTCCATATACTACCAGTTCATTACAAACTCAAACAAGAGAATTTAACGCACCAAATTTTGCAACGTAAAAATAAAACAAATAACAAGTTACACTTCTTTTTGTGAAAATTTCCCAATTTGATTTCGAAACGATATGCATATTAGGCTAGAAAATATGCACGTTGGTACCTTTTGTGAATTTACATAATCTACACAATATACGTAACGTATACGTTTAGGTTAATAACCAGCGAATAGAATATTTTAACCCTCTAGCGACCTTCAAAATGCCATTTTAATCGGACTTTATAAAAAAGGGCCAAAACCACCCTTTTTTGAGGAATATGACGGGTTAAATTGTTCTACAAAATTTTTCCTCGTATTTACTATAAGTATGTGCCGAAACAACATATTTCTCTCCGATAAGTATTTTAACTCTTTTTATACCTTTCATGAGCATGAAATGGTATTATAACTTTGGTCCGATGTTTGTAAGTACCAGAACAAAAAGAGATAGAC
>NW_016186767.1:0-4545 GCF_001687245.7 Rhagoletis zephyria | reverse complement strand
AGCGGCACTAATCGGGTAAATTTGTATCAAAAGAATTTTTCATCATACAGGTACATAGCTCACATTTAAAATTTAAACGAAATCGGTTAATGAATACGATTTTTATAAATAACTCTACTCCAGCACCACCTAGCGAGTTTTATAGCAGCATGTAATTGGACCATATATGTATGTAAGATAACCTCCGACAATCTGACGGAACTCTATTCAGTGTTTTTTGAGTTTATTCCGAACAACGAAAACTGCTATCATTTTATGCAAATAGGTATGTAGATAGGACGGTTTATAGCAAAACTCGTAAAAGCAAAGCTCCATTCTGTGTGAAACATTTAAACAAATTTTTCAAAATTTTCACATAAATACAATAATTCAATGGGATTTAGAAATCTAGGAGAAAATGGTTCCCAATCGACTGATATTTGCGCGTTTACGTAAATGTATATCGATCCAGCCTTTCCAATAATTACCACTTTTCGCCATAACTACGGTATTGATAACATATGTAGCTGTGTAGAATTTTAGGACGTTAGCGTAAGCAGTTCGGAGTTAAGGTTGAAATTCATAACACGTATTCATTTTATGGTAAGTAATGGTCTTGCAGAAAATGAACCCAAAGGATGGCGCTGCAGCCGAAATGTATACAAACCCCGTGTGGTTGGTCTGCTTTGGACCTATGTTTAAGTTAGACGAATTTAGTTTTCAGATGTCTAAATGAAGGATGAGGTTAAGTTTTTCTGACGCCCTCATGCACGATCATGCGGTCTCGCATCTACCCAGGAATCAGTTCATAAATTTTAGCACGAATTGTAAAAGTGGTGAATTAACAAGGAAATATCCCGTAGGTATATCAATTTCTTCATTTAAAAGATACTTAAGAGATCGCTCGACTCATTTAGCAATGTACTGGAAAACTTTTCATACTGTGGGACACCGAGGATTCTTGGCCCTCCTATAACAGAAAACGCACTTCNTATCCCGTAGGTATATCAATTTCTTCATTTAAAAGATACTTAAGAGATCGCTCGACTCATTTAGCAATGTACTGGAAAACTTTTCATACTGTGGGACACCGAGGATTCTTGGCCCTCCTATAACAGAAAACGCACTTCTGTGCTCTTGAGTTTCCCTATAAGAACTGTTATTGCCATACGCATCGCAACAATGTTGTAGTTGCAAGATCATACAAAAAGATTACGCATGCTTGGCAGAGATCTCACAGGTGGAAATAAGACCATCGGTAAAGCTCATGACACCGAAAGGGATTGGTATTCCATATGGTATCACAGCGTTACTATTATTGGCCTATGTGTGAGGAGGATACTGCGCCTTAGTGGTTTCAACTTAAATCAAAAATTTGGACTTTACAAACTAATTTTGTTTTTCAACGCTCTTTTGCATTGGCCAACGCAAAAACTCTTATTAGGCGCCGCGAAGTAAGCGGCAATGGCTAGTAATAAATAAATATTTTAAAAGGATCAGTTAGTAGAATATGTACATTGAATATAAGAAGAGTGAAACGAGTTAACGCAGTTAAGATTGAAGTTAAGCTAGCAGTGCCCGCGTATTATAGCGATAGTTTCAAAGTAGCCCTTTGTCCAAGTTCTGTTGGACACCACTGCTTTAGATGTAAAGAAAAGTCGTAACGTTTACTTTGGTTACGTTTGGTTACTCTTGCCAGTCGCATAAAATTTCTTTTCGCAAAGCTTTAGGATTACCGATTGTAATGAAATTGAAAATCGGAACGTCCGAACGCTTCAAATAATTATTGTTCATATTGTTTCTGTACATAGGTATATAGATATAGTACATCCTTCTGCTTGTACGAAGACATGACTTCAACGAAAGTTTAAAGCACGGCTGAGAGAGCAATGAAGTGACGACAGAATTTGAAGAAAGAAGTAGGGATGCAAACGATGCATCGATATTTTTGAAACATCGATAATATCGGTTAAAAATTCGATGTTTGCCATTGAAGTTTACAATTTCCTAAAATCATTAAATTGACGATACATCGATGCCAGTTTCAGCGATGTTTTAACATCGACTTTAGTGTGACTCAGACTGGAATTAAACTTACCCATTATGCTGCTAAAATTTTTTAACTGGCCATGAATTTTATTACTTACTAGCCAATGCCCGTTTACTTCGCGGCGCCTAATAAGAGCTTTTGCGTTGGCCAATGCAAAAGAGCGTTTAAAAACAAAATTAGTCTGTAAAGTCAAAATTTTTAATTTAAGTTGAAACCACTAAGGTGCAGTATCCTCCTCACACATATGCGAATATAGTAACGCTGCGATGCCATATGGAATACCAATCCCTTTTGGTATATGTATGTAAGATAACCTCGGACAATCTGACGGAACTCTATTCAGCTATCATTTTATGCAAATAGGATAGGACAGTTTATAGCGGAACTCGTAAAAGCAAAGCTCCATTCTTTGTGAAAAATTTAAAAAATTCCTTACAATTTTCACATAAATTTTACCTTACTGAAAATTAAAGACAAAGTTACAATAGTTCAATGGAATTTAGAAATCTAGGAGAAAATGGTTCCCAATCGAATGATACTTGCGCGTTTACGTAATTGTATATCGATCCAGCCTTTCCAATAATTACCACTTTTCGCCATAACTACGGTATTGATAACATATGTAGCTGTGTAGAATTTTAGGACGTTAGCGTAAGCAGTTCCAGAGATAAGCTATATGAGAAGTTCAGTTTGTATGGAAGGAAGGAGCCACGCCCCCTTTCCCAATGCATTTGCAATATATGCATCAGTGCTAAGTTTCAGTTCCCCAGCATAATCGGTTCTAAAGATATATTGGTTTTTTACGTTTTAGTCTGTATAAGAATTTTAGGAATATCCCGAGCTACATACCGAGTAAATTTTTGGTCAGAATATTTATTTTCAACGTGTTGCCAAATATGAACCAATCGATGCAGCCGTTTAGTAGTTTAGTGAAATACATTGTAAAGAGAACTGTACGAAATTGTAAAACGTGACGTCTCAGATTTCGTAATTTTTTGGCAGCAACAACGATAAGTTTAAACTTTTTTTAGCGAAAAACCTCCACACAGAAATAAAAAAAAATTAAGTTTGTGGCATCAAGGCGAAATTTTGAGAAGGGTCCGTTGCTAACTCTAAATATAAACAACGACGCACTGGAAAAAGTTAATACGTTCAAATACCTAGGAATAATGATCGACTATAAACTAAAACAAAAAAATGGATTCTATATTTTCAATTAGAGCTCTAGCAATATGTACATCGGTGAAAACTGCATTTAATTCCATACATTAGCTTTTGCGTGATACGCTTACAAACATACAGACAAACATACCAAAATTTTATATTTGGCTTCTGTTGATCTAATAAACCCCCTATTAATTTTTCTTTAACATCTATTATGTACAGATATCGGCCTGTTGCAATTTTATTATTCTCAAGTACTCTCGTTTGATACCCATATGGCAACACTTAGTTTGTATTATAAATTTAACTGAATTATAGTTTTCAAATAAGTGGCAACCCGCTTCAAGAATATTTTCAAAAGTAAGCTTCCTAATCCTCTTTAGTTTAATATTCGTATTGCAATATTTCATTTATTTTACAAATTTTAATGAATACAATTTTTCAATCAGTTGGCAAATCCCCTAAAAATATTTTTAGCATTAAAATTTCCTAGCCTCTTTAGTTTGATGCCAATATCGCAGTAATTAATGTATGCTATCTGTTTAAGCCTGCAACTTAAGTTTTGTATACAAACTTCACCGAGAGATGTCGCTGCCAACCACTCGCTAACAGGACTCGTTACTTTATCTCCCTTTTGGCACGAGTCCTGTTAGTCGATCCCGTTCTCAAATTCCACCGTCTGTGGACCCTATAAATGCGGCAATTGAGTATAGCCTCCTTCTATTTTGTGATCGACAGCCAGCGACATCTCAGGTGAGTGAACTAATTTCTATACATTTTCTCTTTAATCAATAAAACTTGAATTTTGTATAATATATGAAAACCTGGTTTCTCTATACCTTTGGAGACTAGGGAACTCGTAAAGAGGAAGTAAAAGATTATCTCAAAGAATCGGCTCCCCCATTGATCCCCGTTGCCGGAATCACGAGGATTTATGGCCCCTAACTTGCCCCGCTTGAACATGGTCCTTCGAGCCGGATCTTTAAGATAATCTTTTTTTGTTCATTAATATTGCGATTTTTTAAAGTAATAATTATAATTATCTCAACAAAAATATACTTAACAAAAATTAACAACTATCGTCAAGTCCCATTGGTAAAGTTTTATTAGCACACACCATTGTGAATGACCCCGCATGAAAGAAGCAGCATTTGACATTTCATGCAGCCGGCCATTTGCAAAACACAAATAAAAACAACTTGTGCCAGCAAAGGAGAATAAAAAACTAAAAACTCAACAAAAAAGGTAAAAAAAAGGAACTTGTTCCGGCAATCTANACAACTTGTGCCAGCAAAGGAGAATAAAAAACTAAAAACTCAACAAAAAAGGTAAAAAAAAGGAACTTGTTCCGG
>NW_016186766.1:0-4546 GCF_001687245.7 Rhagoletis zephyria | reverse complement strand
TACAGATGCCACAGGCGCAACAGGTGCAGGTGAGCGCTGCTGCAGCCGCGCAGCAACAGCAAACGCAACAGGCTGCCGCTCTAATGGCAGCTGCGTCAGTAGCCGCAGCCAACTACCAACATGCCCATTTGACCCAGCAACAACGCACAGAAGCCAGTGCGGCTGCGGCCGCTGTAGCCGGACTTTCGCTCGAACAAGCGGCCACCCACCACCTGGATCCCCATCAAGGCCATCAGGCGGCTGTGGCTACGCCACCGACACATCATAATCAGCTGCAGGCAGCACCAATACACATAACCTCAATGTCGGCCGTTGCGGCTGCAGCCGCGCATCATTTGCGCACTACCGCCACCGCAGCTGTCTCGCAAATGTCTGCGGCGCCCCAGCCGATTCTTGTCTCAACAGAAGTAAGATATTTTAAAAATATAGATGCTAAGTTTCAAATAAAATGTGCTTAATTTTCTTGGTCACAGAGACGTGTTTTCCCACCTCACCGTCGCATTACTCGTTTCTGGCCGGCAAACCATCCACATGGACCACACCGGCATATGCTTCCACCACAGGCGTTGGGTCCGCACCAAGCGACTCCTGTGCAGATTCAAACAACAACGGGAATCATAAACCCGGGCTTTTTACTTAATTTCCTGTAAATATACATACATATTTGCGCTCACCATTTCAAATAAGAAAAGTGAAATCGTTCTTTTTTTTTTATACAGAGCTATGTTCCCGCTCTCGCCATATAATCAGCATGAGTTGAACTCTCCAGACTCCAATGAGACGGAAAATTACGAGGCGTTGCTTAGTTTGGCCGAACGTTTGGGCGAGGCAAAGCCACGTGGCTTGGCGCGGAATGAAATCGACCAGTTGCCAAATTATAAATACAATCCTGATACTCATAACGGTGAGTAAAAACAATTAAATCGAATGCAGTGGCTTCGTTTGTGTCTTTAACTTATTTAAGGATACACAGCCTGAAAGTTGGTTGCTGAAAGTAATTTTTTGAATAAAGAAATTCTACTCTTGTAATTTCCGTAAACTCCTGAGCAGTTTAAAGTTGCATGCGTTAGCTTATCCGCTAGAATTATCGAGACACAGTTCCGTCTTTACCCTGGGAAAGCCTCTATGATCAGATTACGCTATGCAGACGTCTTAACCGACTCCAATCGAGACCAAAATTTGCATGTGATATCTTCGACTATAGTAGTACCAATTGGGTATTAAATAAAAAAAAATTAATTTAAATTTTTTTAGTCTCTCTAAGGACTACCCTAATGCACATACAGGCATACATAGCTTTTCAACGCTTTTAAATCATTGTGGTGTCTCTTTCCCCCTTCACATTATACGTGAAACCTGATTCCAATGTGTCTATAACAACTGAATAACATTTAAAGTCCGATTTTTAAATAAAACTTGGTTTTTACGAAAGCGTGCTCTATGTGGGCCTATGAGCGTTCGCCCGGAAGTAGGGTCTAGCGTTGGAACTTTTAGTTGATTTCGATGATCGAATCATTCAAGTGAACTAATTCATTTAGTTCATTCGCGTTCATTTAGTTCACAGTTTACAATAGTGAATCCGGGCAACAAAATACAACATTTTATTTAGAATAACATTCAAAGATAACATAAATATTAGCTTTCTTATAAGCAATTCACTATATGTAGGCTTTGTAACAATTCATGGCAATGTAATTAGCAACCTATAGCTTTTACAATATTCACAAATAATTTAAAATGTAGCTTTTTTTCGTTGATATTTTGAAAATGGCAACCTGTAGCAAATAGTTAATTTTAAATTTCGAACTAGTTCGTTCGATCAATGCAATTTCCTATTTCATTCAACGAATTAGTTCGTGGACTTCTCAACTCTAGTTGGGCCTTCGTATATCTGACCAAGGTCACTCCAGAATCATTCCCAGTTAGGGTTGCCAGATCCAAATTATCATCCAACTGGACATTTGAATAAAATATCTGGACATGCACAAATAAAACCGCTGCATGTTTATGGACAAAAAAAAAGTAAAAATTTACATATTTATTATGTATTGATTTAGCCATCAATAAAAAGAAGAAAAATAAACGTATTAGAAATACAATTCATTTCATTTACAAATGAAAATATAATACCAGTCAAGTCTACTATATGTACCTTTGTGCTAGCGTAGCAATTTTTGTTATAATTCTTTTAGAACTTTTATCCTTCTGTCGAGGACTTCACGCTCTTAATTCAAACATTGCCAATCGAGACTATTACAGCTTAAACCATAAATTACGTTGTGAAGTACTGGTGAACACAGCTTATTATGCTAAGGATTTGTATGAAGTTTCCATGTGTTTTATAATAAATCAGTCAGAGTAGACATCCAGCAATCGAATGCAAGTGCTTTTCCGAAGCCAGAGTTCCGACTTGACAATATATGCATGTGAGCGCGTAACCGTATTTTTTTTTACCCAATCCCAGTGAGTCCCAGTGATTGTTTGCTAAACTTGTATGCTGTTACTACAACCACAATGTATCTATGAGTTTAGTAAGAGTTTAGTAAAAATTTTTTATTTTAAAAATTGTATGACAAAACGTATTTTCTTTTGGTTATGTTTTGAAAATAATTTTTTAATTGAAGTAAATCTAAGCACTATTTATTGCATGGTTAAATCAAGAGCCATTATCTAATAATATCTAATACATATTTTTAAACGAATTTGTTAAGTTTTGGTTTGTTTTATTATTGTTATTTTTTTCATTTGGGAACTATCAGCAATGTAAAGTGCTTTCCCCGCTACGTGGCACCAGAATTGTTTTTTGAAAATACCCGACTCACAGCGCCACGTAGTTGAAAATAAGCTTCTAATCGTGGTTCTTCTGAACTTTAGAAATAAAAGAGACCCATGCTTTGTATTTTGACGTTTTCGAATGCCAGAGTGCCAGGCCATTTGCTCAGTTTGGTGGATTCCTATAATGATTAAATCGATTTAGATTTTTTATTGAAATGTGGTACCAACATAAAGGCCCAATTAGAGGGTGGGGGTCGAGAGTTTTCCTAAAATTTACTTGGCAGATAAAAATTCTAATATTTTACATTGATGAATTTGATTATTTAATATCCCACATACACGCAACAAGTAAGTATGTAGTGATAACGTTGGAAATTCGTTTAAAAATTTCAATTTTTTTTTTTTGTAAGGGAGGAGGGTGGGCCGACACATGTTTAGTACCGTGACCGGAGTTTCCTTTACGGCCCTGCCTACATACATTTATTAAAAATGAAATGTGACTTGATAGCCTCAAAATTTTTATTTTTTTCAGTGTGTTAGAATAATTATTTTAAAGACATTTTTTCGAATATTCGGCCAACGATACCACCCGTAGTAGCTCGCTTGAAAATTAATTTTCACTGTGTGGACACTAAAAATCCTTTACAATTGAGACGTTCTGCTTCGATATTACTTGGATCCAAAAATAAAGCTTTACTTGGAGTAACAAACTCCGGCACGATTGCGCCCATTTTTGAAGATTCGAATCATTGATGTGAATATTCATCGTTATAATTTATTCATTCGACAAATCTTTTAGACGATTTTTTTTTTTTTAATTTAAATAATGGTGACTACATTCGGTGTCAAACATTGTTTGAAATACAACATTTAACTAAGAAATATTTGACTAAAACGAGTTATTGACTATTCAGTAGTAATCTTTAAAAGATGTATGAACAGTGGCCATATTTTTACAAAAAAGCAAGCTGAAAACAGCATATTTTCCGAGCAAAAATAATTCGAAAAAATACACATATATATGCACATTAGGGTGGCCCAAAAGTACACGTGAAAAAGTAAGGTCGGAATTTTTATGCTCTCACCCCCTAGGATTATTCTATACTGAAAAAATATACTCCTATTTTTTTATTATGCAATCAAAAAATATTTAAAGGTCGCTCAAAGCGCCCAATTTTCCATGTATTTTGTATGGGGAATAAAAACGTATTTTCGTAGAAATGGTATAGGTTTCTTAAAAATCAATATTTTTCTATCGGAGAACTCTGTTTCTCTGCAACAGATTCCCAATAATAATAATCAATTGTTTATTTAACCATTTTTTCATCGCTACTATAATCTATGGGTCCGCCAAAAACCCACAAGAACCCCGAAAACTTCAATGGGGGACCAATAAAAAATCGTTAGTATTAAAAATGGTTAAATAAACAATTGGGTATTATTATTGCAAGTCTCCTGAAGATAACCAAAGTTTACCGATCGAAAACTATCGATTTTCAAGAATTCTATACCATTTCGACGAAAAGTTGTTTTTTTCCATATAAAAATACATGGCGCTTTGAGCAACCTCTAAATATTTTTTGATTTCAAAATAAAAAAAATAGGGGTATACTTTTTTTTTGATATAGAACAATCCTACGGGGTCAGAGCATTACAATTCAGACTTTACTGTTTTTGGACCACCCTAATGTATATCCATATACAAATTCAAAATACTACAGTTATCCATTAAACCATTTTCACCCGTTATTTTCGCCCACAGGTGATCAAA
>NW_016186765.1:0-4546 GCF_001687245.7 Rhagoletis zephyria | reverse complement strand
GGCGTTAGGTAAATGAAATACATAGATACATATTTATGTACTAAAATATGGGTGTTCGTATACGTTAAGCAATTGNATTGGTCTGTAGATGTGTACTAAGGTAAACGTTTTTTTTTTTAAGTGTTGCCACCTATTAAACATTTTAATTAAAATTATTTCATAAGTTAAATCACTTATTAAAGTATGGGTATTACTATAAATTAGATTGAAAAGGCTCCATTTCTAATATATATGTAGGAGTGTTGCCATCCATTTAAAACGTCAAATTCAACTAAACTTAAGGGCGTTAGGTAAATGAAATACATAGATACATATTTATGTACTAAAATATGGGTGTTCGTATACGTTAAGCAATTGTTTGTGAAGGAGATCAGATCTGCACAGTTCTTTCGAATTTAAAAAATTAGATGTCAAATTAAGGACCTTGGTTTTATTTTTTTAAGTAAGAACTTTTTTAGAGGTACAGGATGAGTTGATGCAATTGATATTGATAACAAAACCTATAAAAATATCGTTACAAAATCGATGACAAATTCGTTAAAAATTTCGATAGCAAAATCGATAATAATATTGGTAGCAAAATCGATTAGAAAATCGATAACAAAATTGATAAATAATTGATAAGAAAATCGATAACAAAATTGATAACAAAATCGATAAAAATATCTATAACAAAATCGATAAAATATCGATAACAAAATCGATAAATAGTCAATATCAAAATCGATAACAAAATCGATAGATAATCTATAACAAAATCGATAAATAATCGATAACAAAATCGTTAAATAATCGATAGTAAAATCAGTAAATAATCGATAACAACATCGGTAAATAATCGATAACAAAATCGATAAATAGTCGATAAATAATCGATAACAAATTCGATCAAAATACCGATAACAAGAATCCCGAAAATCTCTATATTATATAATATATTTAATGTAACTTTTTAAGCAGGTGCCAACCCTATTAAAAATATTACCTCTAGATAAAAGTGCACTGAAATGCCTTTCGTTCGATAAAAGCGTTACAAAATTTTACGCCACTGAAATATGTTATTCACTTTATTTTCAGACAGATGGCAAGCCTATGTAAAAATTTGCATTTTTTCCGGTAGCGGTAAAGCTGACCTTCAAAATTGTGTTTCAATATTTAAATTTGATGTAGTATGAGGGTAGATATGGAGCCATGACATAAAAATACCTTAAAGAAACTGAAATGTATGTATGTATGTATGTACATATATACATGTATATATATAAAAAAAAACGTATAGAAAAAAGCGTAAATATATATTGTGTGCACGAGACATATCATTTTTCTTATATATAAATTATGCTCTCAAACGAATTTTTCCTAAAATACTTTAAAACTTCACATGAAGGAACCTTTTACTTGAGGAAGTTTCACAACGTAGTACTCGTCTTTTATGCTCCCCTCATTTTCGGAACATATTTTTGTCGAGTACTCGACGCTTTGTGACTATACATCTCTTCACTATCCGCGCTCTCAGTGAGAGGAAGAGAAGGAAGCGTATTCGCTAGAAAACTTCAATGTGAAGCCAAATATCTTCCGATGCAGACCTCTATTATCTATAAACTTTTGTAAGTTAGTGTGTTCAGCTAAAGATGCAAACTTAAGAAACATGTAAGTTTATGAATTTATTTTCCGCCCCCCCTTTAACAAAACAACGATATCAAGTGCAAGGAAAAAGTGTTTTGTTTTGGTCTTTTTAAATAAATGCTACTATGCGCTCTACTAATGCTGATGATTATCGGTAAAAATGTGTTAAAGTTAGTTATACAAAATTTTAATTAAGTTTACCCTTCGTTTAAGTTTATCACATTGTTTATGCATTTAATTCGTTGCTCTAATTTACATACATAATTTGCGTAAAGGGCATTTCTTACAAGTTTTGAAAGATGGTTTACGACGACATAAATTAAAAATACGTAAACGGCCTATGAGGCATTTTAGTGTTTAAATTAATATTCCATATGTGAATATTGATACTGGATTAGTGATTTCACTCTGTAAGAATAGAAATGAACTTTTCGATAGACCTACTATGTTTAAGTTTTATCTAGCATACAGAAACTCTCAACTTGGTACAAAAAAAAAAACTATTTTAATATGATTTTGCGGATAATAAAACTCTTTTCGCTGATATTTTTTTAAGCAATTTTAGGTTTTGAAAACTCTTACTAATATTATAAATGCGAAAGTGAGTTTGTTTGTTTGTTTGTTACGCTTTCATGCTTTAACTGCTTAATCTATAATCATGAAGTTTCGCACCCTGGTGTCATTAAGCCAAATTTGAAACAAAGGATTAGACAATGGGACGTGGCATTCCTATATAAATTGAATTTTTTATGCTGCATATCTCAGGAAGTATTTTTGGGAATGTACTGGAACTTTGTATCGCGATAGTATATAAAATCAATTCCTTATTCATGGAGGAGAGCGGTCACCTGTTTAGAAAATAAAATTGAATGTGAATAAAGGAAAATATTTATTTGAAATTTGTTTGTAATATGGGTGTCAGATGAAAGAGGCTTAAAAATTTGTAGTTTAAAAATGTTTTGAAAAGGGTTGTCACCTGTTTGAAAAGTAAAATTTAAGTTGAAACTAAGCTAAGAAGTCTTTAGTTTGATTATTTAGAATACTATTGAGGTGTTTTACAAGGCTAGGGAGAGTTACTCCACCAAACACTTAGGCCAAGGGGTAAATCTATTGTCCTGCTACATGCAATCTTCGTTTCCCCACGATGTTTCGACGGCCACTCGGCTATAAACAATCTCGTTGACGTAATGAACTTTGTAATGATCTTATATTGATCTTCGCCAATTTTGGAAGGTCTTGTAGAAACAGTTTTCCGAGCGTATGTAGTGGCAGATAAGTACTGTACACTTTCCACTTCTCTTTCTAATCGATAGCTGCGATAGATTAACCTGTGAGAATAGTTACATCCGTTTTAACCTCAGGAGTACATACCTGGAGTTTTTTTTTTGTCGCAAGTGGGTCCCTTAAGCCTAGCGATTTCACAGCGTTCGTTTGCTGTTTGTAAGGTGCTGTACTTATCATGTCGTGACTAAGAGCTTAGTGCCAATAAATCAGCATGGTTTTGTGTCTGGTAGAAGAACTGATATTAATCTCGCGATTTTCTACAAATTTCGTCTTTTGGCTTTTATAAATGGAGTTCAAGTAGATACACTTTATACCGAATTCTCCAAGGCTTTTGATAAAAATAACCGGTCACTCCCGCTTACAAAACCAGCTAAATTGGGCTTTCACTCCATGTTTCTATCCTTTAAAAACCGATTTCTTTTAATAATTAATTCAACTTATTAGGTAATTCGATTTTTTAAACATATGGCAACCTGCTTGAAACCCCTCAGAAATACTCCTACAACATGTGGCTACCCCCCTAAATACCCAATTCGATTGATGCTCTTTTTTTAATTCGTACAAATTATTAAATAATTCAATGCACCTTTTTAAACACGTGGCAACCCTTTTCAAACATCTAAGTGTTCAAGCTAAACAATCATTTAACAAATTATTTTCAAGTTAAAACCTTCGTAAATATCCTTCGCCTGACATTGCGATACATATTTTAATTAATTCATAAATTAAGTGGAATTAAATTTTTTGAAAGATGTGATAACCCCGCTAAATATAACTTAGAAATAAAGATTTTTCAAACCCCCTTCGATTGATACAAATATTTTAATAATTCATTTAACTTGTTAAATTATTTGAATTTAAATTTTTGGACAGGCGGCAACCCGTTTCCAACACCCCAACAATTTTGCATTAGTCTTCAAACTAAAGATTGCTTAACGCTATTTCGTTTTGCATCCATATTTTGATATTGTATATAAGTTAATTAAATTCGACATTTCAAGCAGGTGGAAACCCTTTTCAAAACAGTTTTAAACTACTACCTTCTGTATCCCCTTTCGTTGGGCACCCATATGGTGATATATATTTCTCTTACCCAATTCCCTTAATTCAAATTGAATTTTATTGTTTAAACATGTGGCAACTCTTTTCAAAAAAGTAAGCCCTTATTGCACTTCTGCAGTCGAAGCCTTTTTGTATGACTCCTCATTTTGGATACAACTCTTTTCGGAAAAATAAAACCACTTTGCACATCTAAAGGCCAAGCGTTTTATTTAATTTGGCACCCCATTTTTGAAAACCGAGCTACCAGTGCAGATCTTATGTTCGGGACAAAAAATTCTTTCGCATATTATAGAAGCCTCTATCTTATATTTTTGCTACTTCAAAGAGTTGTTATAAAGCTTTATAAAAACCAAAGTTCTTCGTTGCATTTTTTTTTTTCAAACCGCTGGTTTTTAGCACTATACACTGAAATTAATGTTTTGATGGAGGAGCTGTTTTTATATTCTATTGAGAGAAATCTACCGACTTTTATATAAAGCTGAATTTCGAAAACAGAAAAAAATATTCATGCCGGTTATTTATTTATATTATTTTCTTCATTTTTTCCTTGTTTAATTTCTTTTTCAAAAATATT
>NW_016186764.1:0-4546 GCF_001687245.7 Rhagoletis zephyria | reverse complement strand
GCTGTCTTTTAAATGGTAAAAGTCGTTATTGTATGCACTCCTGGTATGCTATGCATACCACAGCCACATATTGCCTACCATAAAAAATTTTCGTAGGAAACTTTGTCTTTTTTCGACTTTGCATTTCTCTTGGACATTTACTCTACGGTTTGGTGAAATAAAAATCGGCACCCATAAATTGCGAAAAATCGCCAAGTATCTATATATGTATGTATGTCTCATCGTCCATAATGCAGCAACCCAAATTCCACATGAAATAACGATGATGCCGTTTGGCTCGTTCCTTTGCATCGATGTTCTTTTCTGACATAGAATACGTCTTACGTATGGAGGCTATGCTCAAATCTTGTACATAGTTGTAATTTTCAGAGCTTCACGTCAACGCTTATTGCACTAGAACTATGTAGTGGAGCGATTTCAAAGAAAAGTATTTTGTTTCAAAGACAAAATTCCAAAACTATCGACAGATGTATTTATGTCAGTAACCGATTCGGTGTCTGTCGTAGAAACAACGGTAAAAATTGGCTTATTTTGGAGTCAATTTTGAGCCTTTAAAGTGCTCTAGCAACTTATGATTTCCAATATAAATTTAATTTTCGGGATATAGGTTCTTTGGAGGTGTAGAAATTTGATCAAGTACAAATTTTATATAAAATTCGTCCCCAACTTGCAAACACCTGCATGCGTTGGAAGTGAGAGAAGGAAACAAAAAGTATTTGTGTGTAGGCTTTTGAGTAACAGATGTCGCTATATTTATAACCTATTCGCAGCGTATGTATGTAAATGCATACACACGTACATATGTTGATTGCAGTTAATGTGAATCTGTTTCTCTTTTAGTAATCTATGTATGTATATACAGTGAAACCTCCCTTGGGCGGACACTCACCGTCAGTCATTTTTTGTCCGCCCAAGAGAGGTGTCCGCTCAATGGAAGGGAAACTTATTTTAGTACTTTTTAATGTTTTAATTAATTGAATAGTCACTACTTCTTATTTGAATAAAAGATATTGATATTACATCGTTCAAACAAAAATGTGCATGTATTTTTTCAAAAGTGCATATTTCATTTATGTGCGTAAGTACATATTAAGTAATAACAAAATAAAAATAAATATTACATTTCAGTCCATAAACTACATAAAACCATAGCTTCATTACATAAAAAATTGGGAAATCGTCGATTGACGTAAGTTTAATTTTTAATTTTTTTCAGTGTCAGAACATGAAATCTCCACGTATTTTTTGCCAAATTTGGCAGCAGAGGAAATCAGAAATTGAATGGTAGCAAAAGATACCGTAGCATTTGTACCCAGAAATGCGAATCCATCGAACCTCCATGAGCTCAGGCCAATTGAATGGTACGGGGCTCTGGTAAAAAGTGAGGGGCATAAAACAGGTTGCTAAAACAATGAACATTTTTTCCAAAAAATATATATTTTTTTCAAACAAAGTGTTAGAGTTTTTTTGGGTACACAGTTTTTAGCCCCTCCAATTTTAGTCTGCTAATGTGCAAATTTCTAGTGGCTAGGAATTACCGTTAATTTTTTATGATTTTTTTTTCGTCACATTGGCTTCCATATAATGAATAAACTCAATTTATTTATATATGGAGGAAAACCGCAACACCTTTGGCGGAAAAAATTCTAAAAAATCAACGGTAACTTTTAGCCACTTGAAACTTGCACATTATCAGACTAAAATTGATTGGGCTATAAAACTGAAAAAATTCTAACACTTCCCAGAAAAAAGTTTGAAATTTAGGTGCAAATTTGTTGCACTTTTTTGGAGTTTTCTACAAATTGTTAAACTTGGTTTTATATAGGTTTTGTTTGAGAAAGAACTGTATTTTAATCTAAAATTCTTATAAATAAATAAATAAACATAAGTGGCACACAATATCACTTTGAAATGGCGTGCCATAGATTAGACCGATACTGTAGATGCTTCTTCGATAGCCCTGACGGTTTCTGAGAAATTAATTAATCATTCCAGATTTTTTTTTTTTTTTTTATGGAAAAAATGCAAAAAATTCAGATTTTAACAGGGAAAAAAGTCCAATAACCGTTTCTGTGTAAATAATTTGCACTTGCGTTAAAGCCTGTTCCTTTAGAAAAAAAATTAAGGTACCAGTGAAGAAAACCGATATATAAATAACAAAATAATGATTGGTCAAATGAAAATGCGCAAGGATTTTTTGTATGAAATATCAGCCGAAAAGAGTGTTACTCATACGCCACGTACACCTAAGTAGGCAGAGTGTTAGCATCGAAAACAATAGGTGCCAGAAATGATTAATTAATTTCTCAGAAACTATCAGGGCTATCGAAAATACAACATACGGTTTATGGAGAATTTCATTTTCTTTTATTTCCCGTGCATCGTATTACAATTATTCAATTGGTTCGTTGATATACGTGATTAAGTGAACTCACTATTTTTTAAAGCTGAGTACCGGTAAATTGCATGTATCTCGAATAGTTATCCATAGAAAAAAAATTATCTCGATTTTCGGAATCACCGAGGAATTCTACATGGGAATAAGATAGTGGCATCCATAGAACATTTTTGCTGTATTATTCAGTATGGGTATCAAACTAAAAAGGTTTAGGAAAGTAACTGCCGAAAACATTTTTTGAGGAGCGTTTCCACCTGTTTGAAAAATTGTATTCAATTGAGTTGACAAAACAAAGGAGATATTAAGAAATTGGTATCAAACTGAACAGGTTTAAGAATATTTACTGTCGAAAATATTTTTTAAGCGGGTTGCCACTTATTTGAAAAATTTAATTCAGATAAATGTATAAAATAAGCTTAATATTACAATATAGGTATCAAAAAAAAGTGTTTCAGAAATATTTTATTTAGAAGAATCTTCAACTAGCGAATGCCCCTCTCACAATATTTAAAAATATATGTTAATACTGTGGTATTTGTAAAGTGGGCAGATTTTTTAATTTACAAAAAAAAAATTATACTTTACGCTACTTTCCAAATAAGTACATTCGAAAATTTATTAATTATCACCCACATTCATAAAAAATGAAAAATGCTTTATCTATAAATCTATTCTGTTTTTTTTTTTTTATAAATGGCGCCATATTACGGTATTGAATGTTCAGGCAAAGCGCTATTGGTATTGCGTTAAATATTTGGGGTCTAAATTTGAAAAAAAAAAGAAACTATTATTAACCACGACTAAGCTTTAAAGATATTCAAACTCTGTTCTTCTGTAGACTTCAGGTACCATTAAATATGAATAACGTACTTTAAGTGAATTTGAAAATAGCTCACCATGCGGCCCATTATACTGTCAATAACAAAAATATTCACACGGAGTTTTTAACGTATTTATTTTGAACTCATTTCTTGCGAAAATCTTTAAAAACCTTACCTGCAATTAAATGCTGTGTATATGTATGTAGGTACATATCTGCACAAACATACCTCAGGTCTGTCCACATTTCATTTTAGTATTTTCTTCTATAGTAGTTATAATAGTACTTGATTTTAGAGAGTCCTCCGGCGCTTAACCTTTAGACAAAAACTGCGACAAGCGACTAAGACTGCAAATAACTCAGTCAGCATTGCAACAGAATGTTAAATGCAAAGATGTTAAACGTAACTGAATATATGTACATACATACGAGTGCATAAGTACATTCGGGCGAGCATTTGCAAAGTGTGTTAGCTTTGAGCATACTCGTACGTATGTACATACGAGTTCACTATGTTGTAAGAGCTGCGGGCTATGAAGTATTCCGCAATGGCGGCTTTCATGGTGACCCAACTGAGTGCCACCAAGGATGGCAGTTTTTGAGATGAGAACATCCGGCTACGCTCTTAGTAAGAGCATTTACCATGCTTTTTATGTTGGTATGTTCATATACACATGTCTGTATTTAAGAAGCGGAAGCTTGTAGTTACGTACGCCAGCAGATGTGTTGAAATTTTAGCGTACCTTTTTACTTCCACTTATAAATTCGGTAAGCAACGGCTTGTATAGTACCCACCATAAAAGGCAAACTATTCTGATATTAAGGCGCACATTTCATGCAAGGTGCAAAAATTTAATAGACGAAGACTAAGGAATATAATTTGAACTTAATTTTCTACTTCAAATTTTAAACGATTTTCATACATATACATACTCATGTTAGCAATGTAGGGGCGAAGGACATCGTATTTCGAAAGCAGCGCATAAGCAAAGAAAAATTGCAACGCAATGCAAAGTCACTTGCACTTGCCTCACAAAAAACAAGTGCAGTTTTTCCATTGGAATTATTAAGTTTATTGTATTTTATGACTTCGGGCAAAATATTTCGGAAAATTTTTAAGCGTTGCGTGAGCTGGACCGAACGTCTGATTATTTTAATTCCGTTGATAAAATTTTTGATCATTTTTATGCAGACGATTTAAGCTTTAACTCTTCTACATATCATCTGGGGTGATTTTTTGGAAATAATAATTTTTTAAACTAATTTTACTTATGAAAAAGCTCGATATTTGGAGTTCTATTTAAAAAGGCTTTATTTCTTATTTAAAT
>NW_016186763.1:0-4546 GCF_001687245.7 Rhagoletis zephyria | reverse complement strand
TTGCTCTCTAAATTTCCCCTACTTTGCAAGTTTTTTGCGTACGCGAACACAGCATGGGCCCTCATAGCCCCTCGTCCAATCTCGGTGGCGCGCAGTCTTGAGCATGCCCCAAAGTGACCAGTGTCACGTGTTGCACTTGACTGATATCACATTACGGAATATCTTGAACTGACACACCGTGCAGATTGTCGGAGGAACTAGAAGTTGTTGGCCGTGGCGTGTGGCTGGTGGTGCAGTTGTGTCGGTTGTGTCGTCCGTTGTGTCAGTGGTATTGTCTATTGTATTGTTTGTGTTGATTGTTGTGTATTGTTGCGTTGTGCCGTGAAGGCAGCTCAATTGGCGCAGCAAGGGGACACGTACGCGGTGGCCCATTGCCTATGAGTCGTGAAGCCTGAGCAAACTTCGAGATGGCTCCGCCCATTGCACGTGTTGCATCTGACGGAGATGGAGTTGTGGTGTAATCGTCTCTGGCACACGCAGAAGGTATATGTTTCTGGTCCAGGGTTTAACTCAATGCCAGCCCTGAGCAGAAGTATGCGAAGAAGATGTAGCCGGGGTTAGATCGCCGAAACAACAGCCCTTGGTCGAGTAAAACCCAAGTCATTCCGGTACGGAGAACCGGCTGTCGGGAATGTATTTTTTTCTCATTAAAACGCATAGTGAAAATTCGGCATTATTGTTTATTATAAATGAGTGTATAAAGTTTTTATTTAGTAAAATTTTGTCGTATGCGATATTTGTCAACAATTTGACAACCACTTTGTATGAAATACGGCAAAGTGTCAACACTGTTTACTAAACTAACTACTTTTTCGTCAATCTCTCGGAAATATAAGGAGGTATCCAAAAATGGATAGCGCCCTTTTAAAGATCTTGATTAGTTAATTACCAAAAAAAAAATTGTTAATATCTCGGAAACTAAAGCGGATGTCCAAAAACTAATAACACCAACCGAAAGATCTTATTTTAAAATATATAACTAGATCTATAACTAAAAATCCTCAAAATGGCGCTTACGACAATCTTTTACCCTGCGACGATATATAATTAATTTTTTTATTTGTTCTTTTCTACACAATTTCGCGTTTTCATAACCTTTTTCGCCATATGAATATGAAAAAAAAAGTACTTAACCGAATTTTCTTTACTACTTCAATGAGGAAGGTATCCGAATCCCTATGAAAGCTAATAAAGGAGGAGCGCTTTCCACGTAGAAATTACTGCAAGCAAAGATTTTCCGACTGGTATGTAATTATCTATATAACTAATAAAATGATAGCCGTTTTCTTTGTTCTGCGAGATAAGCAAAATAAATAAAAGCTTGTAAAATTAGGGTAAGAGTAGAGCCAGTGCAGGTAAACGTAAACGTGTTTAAGGCGGTGGGGTGCAATAAGGCCATACGCAATAAAGCCATATTGGAAATAAAGCCATATTTTTTTGGTGATAAGGCCATAAATTCGATATGGCTTTATTTCCAATTACAATTGGTAACTAAGCCATATGGCTTTATTTCGCTTTCAAATTTTTATGTTTCCTTTATTTGAACAATGGAAAAAGTTCGCAACAAAACTACTAAACCGCCTTGAACTACAACGTCACCTTAAACATGCAATAGTTCCGTTTTTTTACTCATTTCCAGTAAAATCCAGTAAAAGTTTTTACGAATTTTCATGTTTTGGCGTTTTCGTACGCAAAAACTTGCAAAGTAGGGGAAATTGAGAGAGCGAAAAATGACAGCTGAAGTTGCAAGTTTTTACTGGATTTTACTGGATAAATTTTTACTTGCAAGAATTTGCCAGTACGAAAAACAGCTGATCGCATGTTGCTGGATGAAATTTAAACTAATAAGGAAACTGTTTGTGGCTTTTTATTGTTGAATTTCACAAAATAAACCTATTTAAATACAAAATATATTGTTTTATGAGGAATTTGCTGCGAATAAACAACCAATTAATCAGCTGTTCATAAAACTTGCAAATTATTACTGGAAAAGCGTTCGCGTACTTTTTTGCAAATTTTTTCTATGAGAGCAAATTCTTAGAAATAAAGTTACTGGAGAGTTACTGGCAAGTTACTGGATAATTTGTAAAAAAACACAACTAATTACTCTCCTTCGCGTCCAGCCGCGCCGCGCTCCGCCGTTCACACGCGGCGTGGTGCGGGGAGCCAGCAAATGTGTACCCGCCAGGTTATGCACTCGCAAAATTAAAACTTACCTAAGTACATATATTTATTTTTCAATATCCAATAAATCCGGAAATATTAAATAATGATTTATTTCATTTTATTAGTAATAATTTGTATAAATTTAAATAATTCAGTATCAGTTTCAAGAGTGTGTCCAAGGCGAATTTAATAATGAATTACAACAAACACATCATTTGGACGTAATGTTCAGATAAAATTCAGATTCGCCGTTAACACCGCCTTGAGAGTGTCATTTCAGAATATGGCTTTATTTCTCATTTGCAAAATTTTTTGTATGGCTTTATTTCTCTTTCTGATAGGAAATAAAGCCATATGGCTTTATTGCGTATGGCCTTATTGCACCCCACCGTTTAAGGCACGTATCGCTAATGTGCAGTTATGTTGAATTCATCTATCGCCGCAGTTTCCTTATAAATGTTAAAAATAATGCCGCTGATGCGGATTTTGGGGTAGTGATCACAAGAAATGAATGCGTTTCCATATATGTATGTATGTATGTACAAATGTATGCATGTATGTACATAAATACATTTATTTTTAACCGACTTCAAAAAATGAGGTTATCAATTCTTCGGAATATTTTTTTTAATGTATGTTACCGTATAACTTTGGACAACGTTAACCGATTTCTATAATTATTTGTTTAAAGGAAAAGTGGTTTAGATACGAACATTGGATCTTAAAGAAATTAACGGTACTCTTAAATGTTTGTATGAGAACTGTAGTCGGTTTGGTTTTTTTTGCTTAAAAATGACTTGTTAATAAAAACAATTACAATAAGAATTAGCAAATAAATAAAGTTGATTGTAATTTATACATATGTATACATACATATGTACATATTATATATATACATATACACATGTGCACACATATGAATGTGTTTTTAGGTATGAATTTGTAAACAACGATGCAAGATTACGACAAGTGTTTTTTATCAATTCGCGATTATATGCAACAAAACTTTTATTCAAATAAATAAAGGGCAGCTACGAGATAATGAAAATAAAAATAGATGTATTGCAAGTCCAGCCGTAATAGAGTGCAAGAGCCAGTGGAGCTAACAGAACTATACAAAAATACATTTTTTCAACAAATTTCTTTCGCAGAATTTCTTAAATATAAAAAATGGAAGTGCTTGTATTTGGTTCAGCGATCGTAGATTTTGTCGCGTAAAATACAACAACATTATTTTATTTACATGCACATTTTTAATAATATATTCTTTCAGCTACGCAGATCGTCTTCCAAAAGCCGGTGAGACACTGCATGGCCATAAATTTGTGACGGGCTACGGAGGCAAAGGTGCAAATCAATGTGTTGCAGCAGCGCGACAGGGAGCAAAATGTGGCATGATAGCAAAAGTGAGTGATCATTCTAAAGTTGATATCATTTATCTATCATTACCTAAAACTGTATGTTTGCTATAGTTGGGAGATGATGCATGGGGCGCTAATTACTTAAAACAACTGCAGGCAGAGAATGTGAATGTCGACTATGTGGAGCAGTGCAAGGGAGAGGTTAATAAGTAACATAATATTACTTAACAAAATTTTGTCATTCGATCATTGTAGACAACTGGTATAGCACAGATAAGCGTTGCCGATAGTGGAGAAAATCACATAGTCATCGTAGTTGGAGCCAACAATCTGCTAAGTGTGCAAGATGTTAAAAAAGCAAAGAATCTGTTTGACACTGCCAAAGTAGTAAAAAAAAATTTGTCAAGTTTAAAATATTTATTTTAACATATCCTTAGGTATTAATTTGCCAGTTTGAGACGCCTTTAAATGCTACTCTGGAAGCCTTACAGTCCTTCAAAGGTATTTCCATATTAAATGCTGCTCCTGCGTTGGCGCAAACACCCCCGGACCTCATAAGAGGCGCTACCATCTTTTGCGTAAATGAGACTGAAGCAGCTTTAACTACGGGTTGTGAGCAAATATCCACTTTAGAGTAATTACATACTTATGTATCTTAAAAGGGTGCAGGCAGTATGCAAACATACTATACTATGCTTTCACCCACATATCTTTGTTGTAAATTCTTTATTTACTAAATATGTGTCTAAACGGTTCCAGGCACGCTAAAACTGCAATGAAGAAACTGCTTCAAATGGGTGCCAACAATGTGATTATCACATTGGGTGCACTTGGTGCAGTTTACGTTAGAGGCGAAGAGCCGCATACGTTTATACATGTACCAGCGGTCAGAGTGGAAAAGGTCGTGGATACCACGGGGGCTGGTGACGCTTTTATAGGAGCATTGGCTTTTAATATGGCTCGTTTTAAGGATTTGCCTTGGCATCAACTAATAGGCGCTGCGAACAGAGTTGCTGCAT
>NW_016186762.1:0-4547 GCF_001687245.7 Rhagoletis zephyria | reverse complement strand
GTTAAATTGATTTGCGTTTGGTTTAAATAAATGTGCGAATGCTATAGTACGTGGAAGGCATTTTTTATTAATTACATCAGATTTGCGCAGTTCGGTCATTTAAAACGAATTAGGTCTCAAAGGAAACAGCTTGGCGTTCAGATGTGCAATAAGGTTTTATATTTTCGAAGAGAGTTACCGCCTGCACGAAAAATAATAAGATGTGGGCTGTTCGTTGGACTAAATAGTGAGTCGTTAAGTGAGAGGACTTGGCCTCCAGATGTGGAATACGGCTTTATTTTCTTTGAATAGAGTTGCCGCCTCAATAAAAAATTATAAGATCCACACCGTTCGTTGTATTAAAAACATAAGGTGTCAAATGAAAGGGCTTAGCCATTAGGTGTTATAAGGCTTTATTTTTTAATGCGGTTGCCACCTGCTGCGTATATGCATTTATTTATGTACATATTCAGCGCATAGCGAAGCCTCGCGCAGACATGGCCGGCTAGTTAATTATAAATAACAAAAAATATAAAATAATGATAGATCTGGCAACTTCCGATTATTTTGTTTTGCTTTGCTGTTCGTTTTGTCCCTATAAAACATAAAAAAGTCAATATTTCACACGTTTTTAAGGAAGATGTTACGAATTTGCTGAGGTTTCGGTTTTGTCGGGAGTGTCTGGAAAGGATTTTGGTCCCTCCCGCCCGTCCAATTTGAAATCAGTACCGCGGGTCCCGATATCCCGCGCCCATCTCTACTCTGAATATAAANGTACATATTCAGCGCATAGCGAAGCCTCGCGCAGACATGGCCGGCTAGTTAATTATAAATAACAAAAAATATAAAATAATGATAGATCTGGCAACTTCCGATTATTTTGTTTTGCTTTGCTGTTCGTTTTGTCCCTATAAAACATAAAAAAGTCAATATTTCACACGTTTTTAAGGAAGATGTTACGAATTTGCTGAGGTTTCGGTTTTGTCGGGAGTGTCTGGAAAGGATTTTGGTCCCTCCCGCCCGTCCAATTTGAAATCAGTACCGCGGGTCCCGATATCCCGCGCCCATCTCTACTCTGAATATAAATTCAAAGTTAAACCCTCGTTGGTGGTTAAGTTAAGAATCGTTTAACTAATTACTGTGAATCCTGCCCTTAGAGTTAAAATTTTAATACAAATTATTTTGGCCGCCTAATTCGGTCAAATATNGTGGTTAAGTTAAGAATCGTTTAACTAAGCACTGTGAATCCCGCCCTTAGAGTTAAAATTTTAATACAAATTATTTTGGCCGCCTAATTCGGTCAAATACCCCTATGTGTGTCGATACGAAATTCCTTTTCAGTGCACTAATTGTAAACAATTTTACCCCATCGCGTAAACTATAGAAATAAAAAAAAAAAAAAACAATGACAAACTTTCTCGCTTTCTAACGGCACCCAAAAAAATTTCATCAAGCGCCTACTTTTCAATAAATCGGAATTGGAAAGTGTGCAGTTTCTTTTCGGTACAGTCTTTAGATTTTAATATGTAGTACCCACACCCACGCGATTCTGTCGGTGCGAATCTGTTCTGACAAAAATCACAACAATGCCGACTATAGGTTTAAATGAGGAACCACACACTTGTACGATTTTGCTGCAGCGATTTATTCGAACATTCACAGTTCTTCTTTTGGTCGTACCGAAATCGCAGACTTCCGTGTTTTGCGAACGAAAAAGGTCAATGGAAGGATTTTATAATATTAAAACAAAATTGAACGTAAGAAAACAAAACATATTTGATGTAGAAAAGTTAAGAATTTTATTTTTGTTGATAAATACTTTTTGGTTGTCTATAAATTGACAGATTTTGCTGCGATAAAATCGCACAGATGGGTGCGTACTTGCCTTTTCGAAGCAGTAACGTCTGTAGTAGAGATGGGCACGTAAGTAATTTTGGCTCACGTTCACGCACTCTCATGTTGATGGTTTTTTAAAGNGTCTGTAGTAGAGATGGGCACGTAAGTAATTTTGGCTCACGTTCACGCACGCTCATGTTGATGGTTTTTTAAAGCACGCACACTCACGTCCTGCTATATTTTTTTCAATCACGGTTTCTCACGGACATTTTTTTGAAATTTAAACTTTATATAAATAGTATTTCATATAAATAGCCTTTTATCACACAAGTATTATTACAAAAGCTTGGCCAAACGCCTAGCAAGGGCTGAAGGCACTATTATTATTTTAACAAATTTCCGATATACATACTTATTTATCTATTACAAGTACACTTAAATCTCTTTTTATGCGGTACATGCGTTCCTCAGAAAGCCGCATAAAAAAATCCGCATTAAAAAGTTCTTTACTTTCATACAAAAACGGGATGCGTTCCAGCATTTAAAAAAACCGCATAAATTCAGATACTCCATGTAAAAAATTCTAAAAAACCGCATAAAAAAATCCAGTGAGGCATTATTGAGCAAAAAAACTATTTATTTCTTAACTTAAACACTTATTATTCCATGTAAAACCGAACATTAATGAAATAAATAAAATTTTATCTGTATTNGTTTTTTCTTAACGACGGTCGCCCCTCGGCAGGCAATGGCAAACCTCCGAGTGTATTTCAGCCATGAAAAACAGGTTCTCGTAAAAATACAATCGCCGTTTGGAGTCGGCGTAAAACTGTAGGTCCCTCCCCTTTGTGTGACAACATCAAGGCACTCAGAAGCTCCACTTATGTGTAAGCGCCAATCTATTATTATTATGTAAGAATACAAAGACAAATTATTTATCAGAAGCATTGGCGCATATTCATAGTCATATTTAGTACTCAACTAAGTCGAAACTATTCTAAGTCACAACTAAAGCTATTCATAGTCGCCTTAGTTTCGACTTTTCTGGCTAAGTACCAATTTAAAATTTAGTTTCGGCTGCAGCTGCAACTAAGTCGTAACTAGGAAGAAGTATTTTATCAAATTAAGGGAAAACAGACGAAATATGTAAAAATTAAGTTGGTAGAGGGTGATTTTGATAATATTGAATTATCTCCAATTAAAATTTACAAAGATCGATCCATTTTAATCGGAAGATGAAATTAAATGCGTATTACAATTCGAATAAAGCTACTTCACAATTTTATAATTGGAATAATTTAGATAAATTCTCAAATAATAAGTCAGTTTCACGCTAGTTCTTTGTGCATAACATTTAGATATCTACTATTTGTATGTTTCACAGCATGCTTTCGATAAACATCGACTTCACATCACTGCGGTTGTTCTGGCTATTTCACACAATCAACAAAAAAATAATACCTTATTCTTTTGCAAAATCATACAATGAAAATAAAAATTACATAAACGGATGATCAAATTTGACATTATTTAATAAAAATTTAATTTTTCCAAAATATCGTAAAGAAAAATCGATACATTTTCGCACTTGTTTTGTAATATCGTAAACTAAGTCGAAACTACTTAGTAGAAGTCTGAAATGCTCATAGGAGCAGTAAATTTTAAGTTGGTACTTAAATTTAAGTTGCAACTTTGTTAGTTTCGACTTAGTTGCTGGACTATGAATACGCGCCATTGTCTTTTACACACTGAAAAAAGTAATAAAAACTCTCAAAAAAGCAAAATCTCTACTGCGAAATAATCCGCATAAAAAGAGACCTAAGTGTATAAAAAAGAATTGGTATCAATATTTATTCAACGTTTGTAATATTAAAATGACAATAGGAATTTTGTCGAGGTTTTCACCAAGCAGTCGTGTACGTCTTTCTTCCAGAATTCTGCCTGAAACTGAAACAGAAAAAACTCTAATTCTAGAAACCAGTTGCTGAGCTAGCTGCTATGTTTAAAATTTGCCTTGAAAGACTTCTAGGAAGGGGCAAATCTTTAGCTTTCTCCCAAAATTTTAAAACATCATTACAACTTTTGTTTTCCGATTTTTTCAAATACATCTGTATTTCCGTATTAATTTCTTCAAAAACTGTTTCTGCAGATTCATTTGTCGCATCTTTGAATTCGTCAAAAGTTGCACGGGTTTTTGCCCTTTACGAGGTAGAAGGAATGTCATCATCCAGAATTTGGGAATCGTGCTGAGGGCGAGCGCTCTTTTCTTCAAGTGCAGTCTACCTAAGTAAGAGTAGAATAGATGTGAAAATAGTAGCACTTTTCAGCTGTTCATCGGCGGCCTGATTCGATTTTGTTGCCAGCACAAAAAGAGATCAAGATTTACTCTGTTAGGCGTTATGAAAACTAATTCAAAGCAATTGCTTGGAAAAAGTCGCCCGGTACTATCTCTGTTACAACACATACTTGAGTGACATTGACATGCAATTTCTTTAAAGTTTGCGCTTAACTGTAGGCAAACCGAAAAGCTGCAGATGTGCAAATGAATATTACAGAATACCTCCAACAATTTCAAAGGAAAAAGAATAAATGTTGCCACTCTAGTGAAAGTTAAACAGTAANTTAACTGTAGGCAAACCGAAAAGCTGCAGATGTGCAAATGAATATTACAGAATACCTCCAACAATTTCAAAGGAAAAAGAATAAATGTTGCCACTCTAGTGAAAGTTAAA
>NW_016186761.1:0-4547 GCF_001687245.7 Rhagoletis zephyria | reverse complement strand
GTTAGCAGGGCACGCGATATTTTTTAAAATGTTTCCGCTGCAAGATAATGCTTTTCACGGATAAACAACGGATAATTTACGGCAAATTATCAGATAGTTAGTTTGGGTTTAGCTGGTTTCCTTCATTGGTTTTCAGAAGGTGCCCTGCTAACTTCCACGGAAGTTAGCAGGGCACTCGATATTTTTTAAAATATGTCCGCGGCAAAATTATTCTTTTCACGGATAATTTACGGATAATTAACGGCAAATTATGCGATAGGAATTTTTGCTTTGAGAAAAAGTTGTCCTGCCAAGTTCAGAGAGGTCCGTTATAGCACCTCTAATATAAGTTCTTACAAAAAAATTTATATACCATATACATAAGAGCAAAAGGCGGACCACGTCTGTATTTTTACTTTTTTGCTTTTTACATGTAATAATTAAAAATAATTTTTTACCAAAGGTCCAATTTCGAACTTCAAAGGCCCATATCTCGATTTCAGACGCTAACTTTGAAAAACGTAGAAATTACTCAGTCTCTTAAAAAAAGTTGGTTTGGTCCAATACCCAGCCGAGTGCTGTACAGTGAATCGAAAATTATTTGACAATTCATCCAACACAACCTTTTTGAAACTCACTCAAAAAATGTATTTAAAAATTGATTTCCAAACACAAAAAAAGACAATAAAAATTAATTTAAAGCTTTAATTTGTTATTTTTTGGGTAATTCAAGATGCTTACAAATGTCTTATCTACACGTTTTTCAGTTTCATAAAAAAAAAATATTTTTTGCTCTAAGGTTCACTTTCCCATGTATGTATGTATGTATGTATGTATGTAGATGTATTTTTGTTTAGAATTAAACTAGAATATTTTGTTCTCATATTTTTGTAAAGAAAGTAAGGCTGGCCAAAATTGTGAGATGATCACCCTACAGTTTAACTGTTTTGTCCTCTCCAAAGATGCTTGGCCAATGTCACGAAAGTAGACAGGCGGGCGTTATTCTTTGGCTAAGGGGTAAGTATGGCTTGCTCTCGAGTGTCAAAATGATGAAAGATCTAAATCCTGACATAAATCTAGATGGAAATATCTACATAGAATTCTACAAATTCCAAGTGTACGCGGGCATTTTGTCCGGAAAACCTCTGGAGAGTACGACATCGATAAATCCATTCAAACCAATACCGATAGGTATATATAAGATGGATGAAAATATAAATATTGATACATTTCTTTAAAAATGTAGATATATGTACTCATAGCTAATTACACCGCCACACAAAAAAAATTTTCGTGTGCTTTTAACCAGACCCACCTACCGACATATATTTCGACCCGCTGTGTCCGATTCTCCGCCGTTCAGGATCGGAGTAAAACTGTAGGTCCCACCCTTTTCTGAGACAACATTAAGGCGCACGCCACAAATCGAAATCCGAGGCGAAGCTCGGCCAAACATTAACATACATTTGCGTAAGCGATAATCAAAAAAAAAAAATAATCCGAATCTGAGGTCCGTTTGACTCACACACCCCCACCAATTTGGAGTAAATTGCGAATTTTGCCATTGTGCGAGTCAAACGGACCTACGATTCAGATTCAGGGAGTCGAAATACATGTAGATAGGTGGGTCTGATTAAAAGCACACACCACTTTTTTGTGTGCCGGTGTTATCAGTGCTAACGCACTTTCATACGGAATTTTTTTTTTGCGCCTCATACTTAAAAATCAAAAAAAAAAGTAATATTTGAAGCACAAGTTTTAAATTGTAGCAGAATTTTATTTACGCCAATGCATGAACGAGCACATTTTCTACCATTTCTCAATTATCAATTGTTTAACTCCCGTTGAGTAAAGGTTAAGATGGGAGAGCTAAGTTGAGCTGAATCAAAGAAAGAAGTCATCGCTCTCAGCTGCCCGATTGCTTACAAGCCGATGTTTTACGTGCTTATCTCTGCTGCCTGGATCACACCTACGAATACAGCAGCATCCATTCTCTTCCTTTAACTGCTAGCCGCAATCAATTTTGAGGCACACCCAAAATTTCTGAACTTTGCCGTCATGATCACTCATTCTGATAGACGCGCGATAGCCAAAGTTAAGCAAGCAAGACATTTCAATCACAAGTTCCTTGCCACAAATGGCGGCCATGAATACTTTAAGATGTGACGTATGGATCGGCGGTTATGGTTATTGTGTCGGCGGCAGTGGTGCTTGTGGCTGTTTTTAAGCCTTTGGTTCCGCTCTTTGCTTTTCGATGCTTGCCTTAAAAGTAATGCACACATGTACATACGTTGGTATACATACATATATGTATGTATGTCTTAATACAGGTATGCTTTCAGTCATGCACTTGGCTCAACTACCACATCTATTTCTCCATCGTATAAATGCACAAAAATCCATTAAATTCGTTGTTACATGTTTGTAATTAATTTACATTTTTCTTAGTATTTCCGCTATTTGAGCCATAATTTACACATTACATAAAATACTTTGAATTTTGATTTAAATGATCAATAATTTGGTGTTTAAGTGGCAATTTCTGATTGCCGAAATGAAAAGAGTTTGTGCTTGGAGCATGCTATTTCTGCTTTCGGTTCAAGCAAGCTAGTTTTTGGACCGCCGTGTGTCGGTATTACATTCCCTGATTGTACTATGCCAGATTCAAAGAAGTGCCTGAGCTATTTAAGCTGGACAAAGACAGGCAGTGTGCACGAGCTAACTGCGCAAACTATCCAACACCAATTACTTACTGTCGCCTGAGATGAAAATCGAGTGGCCATTGGAAATACTAAAGAATCCAATGCCGTCGGCTCGGGCAGACTAAGCATACTGATGCTAAAACATATAGAGGCATAAACCGTCAGCAAAACCTCCCTAAAAATTCCCTAAAGTTCATAGCACCACTGCCGTATTTATGGCAGAGAATAATAAAAAATCAATGCGGTTTTTTAGCAACTTAAAACTTACACTTCATTCTACTAAACTTTAACTGGCCATGAAACTACATACATAAAACTACAAAAGAATTCAAAAAATCTGTTTAAAAAGTTAAAATTTTAGATGCGATTTTTTAGAATTTTTAAAATTTTTGCACTAAGTTCGAAATATGAATTTACACGGTTTTTGTTAGTTAATGAGCTATAATTTTATAAAGAAAATAATAAATATTAAATAAACGAAAGAAAAATAGGCAAAATCTGAAAAAAATGTGTCCCCATTTATTTTTCCACCAATGTACTGTACATGCAAAACAAGATTTATCAAGCTTTTGCTTAGATTTGCCCGCCCTATTATTTAGTTACATAAATGGGTCATGCCATGCAAGATTTACACCTCAATAAGTTTTTTTTGTGAGAAATTTGTTTTTTATATTCTTTATCGAAAGAAATAGAAACCTATTTTGTTCATCATAATATTCGAAAATCTAAAAAAAAAAAAATCCAAGCATGCGTAGCAAGCAAGGTTGCCAGGTGTCCGGTTTTGGACCGGACTGTCCGGATTTTAATCTGTTCGTCCGGGTGACAATAAAAAAACGGACTGTGAAGTGTGTCATCTGTTTAAGCACACACATACACAACCCTCCACCCCCACTTCCCCCTTCCCCGTTTTATCCCCCAGCCAAACGAAAAGGGTCCGGTTTTAGAAAAACCTGCTGGTCGCAAGTGCTACTTTATGTACGCAGGCGTAACAAAACTCGTACCTTCTACACTTTTTGTTTTCATTCTACAATTTTTACAGCATACTCCATAAAGTTTACTACTATTTAGATTAATTAATAAAAAATTATAAAAAAAATAAATTTTTTTAATGCAACCAATTATTTATTTAAATCTAACTCACAAATTTATGGAAAGCCGAGGTAATTACGCACAGTTTGATTACTTAACTGATTTTAGCCGACAAATAGTTTATTAACTGAAAAAAATTTAAAAAAGATATTTCTTTGTGAGTTCAAAACTTTGGAAATTCTTCTTACGAGATTTTCGATTATTATAATGTAAAATATAGGTGTCTGTTTTTTAAATAAAGAATGTAAAAAAATATTTCACACCAAAAAAACATGGAGGTGTAAATCTTGAATGGAATGACCCATATTTTTTTACAAATAGTTGGTCTGTCGATTGCATATCACGATTGAGCGTCAAAACTCTTTAACTCTAAATTTCCGTGTGAAATTTGGTATTTTCCTAGTTTTTTATGGAGCAAGAGAAATGCAAAGACATGCAAGCGGTGCAAAAACTGTGTCACTTGGGCAGCGACTTGCTTTTTCGCAGGCTTAGTGCATGCAATTGTGGGTTACTACATGGATTAATACTCGTACGAATATGAAAAATCCGAAACATATACATTCTATATATACCTTACTATATATGTAGATAGTAATGTGTGGAAAGGTTTTAACAATTCGCTGTTGTCTTTCTGCGATTTGTTTTTCGTTGATTTTTTTTTATTTATTTTGTATTTCTTTTTGTACTGTTTTTTACTTTCCTTGCGTTTTTACTTTGTGCATCACTCACCACGGCACCCTGAAATTGTGCATATGGAAACTGTGCATACGAAATAAT
>NW_016186760.1:0-4548 GCF_001687245.7 Rhagoletis zephyria | reverse complement strand
AAAAATAAAAATCAAAGTAAGAAAAGGAAAAATTAAAAAAAGAAAATATCCATAAACCACATTTAAATAAAAATGGAAAAGGTTTAATTAACGAATAAAAAATTGTATTGAAATATAAAAATCTTAAATAAAAGCATAAATAAACAATTTATACTGATAATAAAAAAATAAAACAATAAAAATTAATTAAAAAATAATAAATGAAAATAAAAATTGTTAATTAAGAAAATTTAGGTTAGCCACGTAGTGACCGGCTTCGCAGAGACCATTAAGGTCCATAGCGTTCCCAGACAAACTGCGACCAAATTAGACAGCTTATCACTGAGTACCAGGAGCAATGTTGAAGAAAATCGCAAACCTCTTGCCAAACTGGAATACATTGTTGTAAACCCACCTTAGCGGATGCGTCCAGGTTAGGCAGAAAGCCTGCTCCCAGGAGTCCAATACAACGTCTGCCAAGGACAAGATACTCACAGAGGTATGCTCTTTCGTTCTGCATCTCCTACAGATCTTATCATTGGTCAGAGCCAGTTTAAAGGCGTGCGATGCCAGCAGGCAATGTGCCGTTAGAACACCCATTAGTTGCCTAGCGTCTTTCCTCTTGAGGGAAAATAGACACTTTGCGAGTTTTATGTCATACGCTCTGCACATAATCCTCTTGGAATCTTGCGTTTTGGTCCACACCTGCACCTTCCTGATAATGGATATGTAGGTCGAGCTCCCGTTTAATAATTTGGAGGAGTATCGGCACCTCCTTTATCAGCTTAGCTTCCGACAAAGCGTCGTCCTTGGCAATCCTTGGCCTCCTTCTTACACGCGACGCCGGTAAAAAATATTTAAAAATTTTATTAAAAAAATTGCAAATAAAAAAAAAAAAAATTTAAATGAGTACAAAAATTTCAAATAAAAATAAAAGGATTTCAAATTAAAAAATTTAAATAAAATATAATAACACTAAATGTTGAAAAAAAATGTTGAAAAGAAAAAATTAAAAAAAAAATTTAAATACAAATAAATTTCAAATAAAAAAAATTAAAAAAGAATAAAAAATTTAAAACTAAAAGCTGAAAGAAATTAAGAGAAAAATAAAATAATAAACAAAAAAGGATAGACTTTAGTGAGTTAAAAATTTACATATTTTTACTTTTAATTTTTATAACAGCCGTATCAAAAATTTCATTCTCTCATATTCCATTTGCTACTTCTATTTTGTTTATTTTGTCTACAATCGGTCATGAGCGCCGCTCCTATAGTCACTGCTGCATTTCCGTTAATGTAATAGCTTCACAGTTTTAGTTGGTTGCCTTCGTGTTGAGCCAACTGCGACATTTATCACCACTACATACTCACTCACCCACTAATAAGTACCGCATTTCTAGCGTCCTTCCTACATCCTTTTGTTATGATGCTTTGATCATTCCGCTCCATTTTCAATTTCATTATCTGTAAATGCGGATGTACGCGCGAGCGCGCGCCACACACTTTGACCTCATAACATTCGTTGTGCGTAGATACTCGTACCATTTGCCCCATTTTGCATTAGTTTTTTTTTTTTTTTTAGCACACATGACAATCACATTTTTGTGTGGCATACCAAGTAACTTGCCATCTAGTCGGCGCTCACATACATATTGTATGCACACACTCAACTATCTCGCGCATAAGTTGTGCGCCGCCACTCAAGGCCGTTTAAAGTCTGAGAAGGTTGCATCGCTTGTGTGGGCTGGGGGTGGATGTCTTGTGTTGTGAATGCAAGAATTTTTAAATTTATGTATAGTCTTTGGAAAAAATGGAAAATAAAATCGAATGCTGTGACAATGACACACGGACTAATAAAAAAAGCAAGCATAAACGGAAATATTTGCACACAAAAGACGAAAGCTGCGAGCGGGTGAGTGAGCGAGTGAAGAGTGAATGCTTGAGTGGCTGTGGCAAACGTGAAAGGAAAATGCAATGCGAACTGTTGATTGAATGAATGCGTGATTGCTGAGGTTAGTTGCTCGGTTGGCGAATAATAGAAATCGACAAGAAACACAGTAGAGAAGTAACCAATTGTAGCACGCACAACTGTTGAATGAATGGTGCTGCATCAGCAATCGAGAGTTTCTCGGTTGACACAGTTATGCTTAGGTAAATGTCAACAGTTTGAAAAAGTTTCTTTTTTCTACACGTTCGTTACTAGCCTTTGCGGGTTTTATGACTTGAAGGGTAAACTGCCGCTTTGATATGTTGGTGGTAGTGGTAAAACATATATTTATGTAAGTAAACAGGAACTTTACGCCAAGTTAGCTTTTGATATCTACGGCCGTTTATGTACTGAAGAGGGTAGAATATTTAAAAATAAAAAGAAAAACTTGACGAGAACAGTTGCAGGCGAAAAAGTTGTGAGAAACTGATTATATATGTATATAGAAACTAAAAATAAAAAAATTTATTTTGTTGATTATACCCTTCTATAATTTTTTTATTTAGTTTGTTTTAATGTTTTCATTTTTTTCGTTGGTTTTATTTTTTTTCTTAATTTTTTGACTCTTAATTTTTTGACTCTTAGTTTTTTGACTTTAATTTTTGATCTTAATTTTTTATTCTTAATTTTTAATTAATTTTATTCTTAATTTATTAATTCTTTTTAAATATTTGATACCTAATTTTTTGATATTTAATTTTTTGATATTTAATTTTTTGATATTTAATTTTTTGATATTTAATTTTTTGATATTTAATTTTTTGATATTTAATTTTTTGATATTAATTTTAAT
Source organism: Rhagoletis zephyria (assembly GCF_001687245.7). Taxonomy (NCBI): domain Eukaryota; kingdom Metazoa; phylum Arthropoda; class Insecta; order Diptera; family Tephritidae; genus Rhagoletis; species Rhagoletis zephyria. Next base: position 1,789 of record NW_016186760.1, on the reverse strand, counting down.
TTAATTTTGATATTTATTTTTTTTTAATTTAATTTAATTTTTTTTTTATTTGATATATAATTTTTTTGATATTTAATTTATTGATATGTAATCTTTTGATACTTAATTTTTTGATACTTAATTTTTTCATGCTTAATTTTTTGAAATTAAAAAGCCAACACATAAGACGTGTTAACCGTCGTAAAATCTCAAGCTTAATATTTTTTTTTTGTGTATTAAAATGGTTTTAGAGGATTTCTAACTAAATCGAAATGTTTTTAAACTGATAAAAGAATATATAACTAGCCCCCCCTAAAACCATTTTAACCATAAAAAAGTGTTAAGTTAAGATTTTACGACGCTAACACATCTTGTGAATCCCCTAATTATGTAATAAAAAATTGAAAGCAATAAAAAACAAGTAATTTTTAAGCAAAAAACAAAACCGACTTCAATTCTCATATAAAAATTTAAGATTATCGTCGATTTCTCCAGGCATCCAATGATCGGATCTAAACCAAATTAGTATGGGACCACCTGTGAGGTAACACCTTTCTTTTTAAAAAAGAATTGTACAAATCGGTTATCGACAAAGTTATGCGGTAACGTACATAAAAAAAAATATCCCGACGAATTGATAATCTCCTTTTTTTGAAGTCGGTTAAAAATAATAACAAATAGTTCATAAAGAAGTAAAAAAAAAGTATAGAAAAATTAAGCATGACAAAAATTAAGTATCAAAAAATAAGTATAAAAAAATTAAGTATCAAAAAATTTACTTTTATCGTTCCGAATTTTTTTCTGAAATAAAAAAACTAAATGAGATAAAACCAAATGAAAAACACTAAAAACCTAATAATAAACTAAATGAACAAATAAATAACACCGTGACCCATCCAGTAGTAAAACATTCGATGGATTTGCAAAAGTTAGTGAGGGTAAAAACGACCACTTCAGGCAGGAGCTAATGGGTTAAAATGTTCTACGAAAATATTTTCCATGAAATTTTACCTACTATATAGGTATGTCTTAACCTTTAATTTCGCTCATTTTAAACATTTTTTCCTCTTTTTCGAAAACTACTTAGGCCGGGATATGAAAACTTTAGTAGGCCATAAAAAAAATACGAGTTAACTTTTGCAAATCCATCTAGTGTTTTGTTATTGGATTTGTATACCTTCAGAAAATATTAGCATGGTTTGAACTGTCATAAAATTGTCCCACAGTGTTTTTGAAAAAAAAAAAAACCAAATTAGAAGCAAAACTGAATGGAAAAGAAAACGAAATGGAAAAAAAATTCCGGTTGATCCCTTTTCTTCTATCTTGTATCATTAAGTGACAATTGAAGCCTATAATCTAGTGTTCTATTTCCCAGCTTCTTTCCGTTCTCACTCATCCAATAGATATTGTACATACACATGTTTGTATATATGTATGTAAGTTATGGGGTTAAAAAAATAGCTGCGTCGTTAAATAGTTAAATGAAATTTCGCCATTAAGCGGAAAACGCATAGAAATAAATAAAATAGCAAATCAAAAACTTTTCAATGTGTTGGCAAGCAACGAGCTGGCGGCAAACCACAACAAAAAGCTTGCCTGCCGAAAGATGTGCTGCCTACACTGTGCCACTTAACGGAATTGAAATCAAGTTGGCTTTTATTTGCTGATAAAGCTAGGAGCATAAATACTTATGTATGTATGTATGTATGTATGTATGTACATACAAGCATCCTTATTTATACTTATGTAGTGCTTGTGCGCATTCCAACCAAACGTACGCAAAATATACATATAAAGCCAAAAGAAAAAA
>NW_016186759.1:0-4548 GCF_001687245.7 Rhagoletis zephyria | reverse complement strand
AAAAATATTCTACCAATAACATTTCAAATTTCTTTCTTTTTTATAATCTCAAACTTTGGGGAAAAGTATTTTTAATTTAGAACCTCGAAAATTTTTTTCCGAAAGGAAGTTACTGGAATTTTTGAAAATGTTTGTATTTTTTATTTAGTTCTTTTATTTTTCATTTTTTTTCAATAATTTTCTTATAAAAAAAACTCATATTTTTTACATGCAAATTTTGCTCGACAGAAAGCTCTGAGCTGATTTAAAAAAAAAAAATAACAAAAACCTCTTATTTAATGATTCTATGTAATAAATTCGAAAAATATTTGTAAAATTCTATTATTTTTTTTATTTCGAAAAATACTTCAATATATAATTCTAACACATTTTTCAATTTTTTATTCAAAAATTGTATGAAACATTTAAATTTTTAGTTTAATTTTTTTTACTTTTATTGAAATCCTTAATTTGTGCTTATTTATTTTTGTAATTAATTTAAAGGTTTAAAATTTCTTCCAAAACTTTCATCTGAAAGTTCTATTTAATTTACATTCATCAAAACCGTGAGAATCTCATCATTTGAAATGAATTGAAAGTTAAGCGATTTCGATTCCAAAGTTTTGCCATTTTATCGCAGGGAGAATTTTACCAAAAACCAATATCAAGATCTCACAAAGAAGCGCCAATTCGTCCACTTTCCCACATGCGATTGCATTTCTGTTTGCGCACTGCGGTTGCATTCACACGAAAACCTATCATTATCCACCAAATCTCATTAGCGCCTTTATGCCTGCGAGCACTGCACAGAGAGAGATAGGGACAGATTGTGTGCGGGAAAATGATGAAAATTCCTAGCAAAAATGCATTTCAAGCCAGATGAGGATTTACAACAGGGCGAGCATTAACAAGCGATTCCAGTGCGATATGCAACCCCTACGCGTTTAAATCAGACAGAAAATGCAGCACAGAACAGCAAAAAGGGCACTATTTATCTATTTAGTAACAAAAAAAATAGTAAAAATAATGCAAAAAGTATAAATGGAAAACATAACGATTATTGTTGTGGGAGAATTTAGGGAATTTACTGCGAGTGAGCTGCTGCTGCCGGGGGTAAATGCAGCCGGCCGGTGCATAATAACAAGAGCGTATGTATGTATGTACATATGTATAAGGGTATACTTTTGTGGCATGGCATGTGGCATGCAGCTTGCTGCAATTATGGAATTTTCAAAGCATAAAAGAGTGCAAGCGTACGCACACATACACACATAGGAGCATATGCCCACATTTGTGAATCTTTTCGTTTATGAAAACATAATTTTAATTGCAAGCAATGCCAATGTATGCGCCCCTGTGTGTTTGTATGATTGACTTTGACTGCAACGACCGCTGCTACCTAGTATTTTAAAGACCCCTATACATGTACATACATACATCTATTAAAGCATTTGCACTGTGCATTGTGTCACTCATACATATTCGTATATATGTACATACATCCACATTTAGCTGCAGCTCTCTGTCTGGCCTGACCTATTATGACTCATTGTGCTTGCACTTCAAGTCCACTCTGTGTTGGTTTTAATGCTGATGACTGACTGGCTGGCGTCTCATAGTCGCATACCTACTTAACTATACACTTTGTGGAACATAATAAACGTTCTCAGCCATATTCCCGCTGCTTGCCGCCTTCTGTCTCGCCTTGTCCATCACTTTATCACTCAGTGGTCTGCACATTACGCTGGGTTAGAGTGCTTGATTTGCCAGGGCATACGATGGCTTGTTGTGGCCCTTATGGCATGCAACATATTCGCTCGTTTATTTGGAACAATAACAATGAATGCAAACATAAAGCAATAATAAAATAAACATAGCGAACATACTTAATAACTACAATAAGCAGTGATAACAACAACATTGACAACAACCAGAGTTAAAAACGAAATTATAAGCCTCTGGGGTTAACATTGAGCAGATGATGCGCCAATGCAATGGCGGAAATGGCAAACAGTTGAATGTGCTTGCATATGAACTACATAAATAATTGCAACACAAAACAGATGGTGCTTTGTTGGTGTTAGTGGCGCTGTAATGGCGCTTAGCTTTATTGATATTTTGGTAAATCCTTGCAGTATTTTAACGATTTAAGGTACACATTTTTATTTTTTCAATTGCTAGTGCGCAAATATTTCAAAATATGCATGCTTGATAAAATGATTGAAGATGGAAATTTTGTTTTATGCGCACTTTGCGGTGCTTCTTTTACATTTTATGACGCAAAACACTGTTTCCGATAAAATAATGTTTGATTGATGTAAATTTTGCTTCAATCATATTAAAATTTAACAAAAAATTTAGTACGAAAGCACTTTAAGGGTGATTTTATGTGACTTTAACGATTTAAAGTAAACACTTTTATTATCTTTCATTTGCTAGTGCGAAAATATTTCAAAGTAAGCATGCTTGACTAAATAACTGAAGATGAAAATTTGTGTTTATGTGTACTTAACGGTGCTTTTTTAACATTTTAGAAAGAAGATGAAAATTTTTCCTCAATCATGTTGAAATTTAAAAAAAACGAAAGCGCTTCATATGCGATTTTATGGCTCCAAAATATAATCGATACTTATAGACATGATTGAAGGCAAAACTACGTTTATTTACGGCAAACCTTTTTAATTCTTTTTGTATTTATCGATACATCCTAATATAGTTTAGGTACATGTATTTAATTCATTAATGATTGAAGGGTAATTTCGTACGATTGATAAAATAATTTGTATTCCGGCAGTGTGTCAGTAACTTCAATCTAGTATGCGGCCTGACCAAAGAATTTGAAAAGGTAGTATTCGTTATACCGGGTAAATATTATCGAAAAATAATAAATTTAAGTAACGATTATTATTTTATCAAAAAAAATAAAAATTAAATTAATATTGATTTTGATACAATCTATAAATAAAAATCGTGGTATACAATGGTTATTTTCGATGAGCCTCTATGTATTATATGATTGATGACCAAATTCATTTGTAACGTAATTTTAGGTGAACAAGTTAGTAACATTTTTAGAACTAGATTCTTCGCGTGGAAAATAGGTTTTGCTGTCTAAAGCCAGTAATTGACCATGATTTTCAAAAAGATTGAAGGTCCAAATAGCGTTTCCACCGCGTGCTTTGTCGTGTATTTTAAATCTTTTGAACATATGTGTTAAATATATCTACTGCTGCATGTGAACTAATATTCTTGATTGATGAGCCGTTTGCTCCATGCAATCATTACCTAGACAAGAAAATTCTTAAAACAGAGGACAAGTATATGAAAATTTACTGCCGAAAGTGAGTTAAAGAAGGACGAATTACTATAATTTTTCCTCACATGTAACTTTTTCTTGACTTATAACTGCTTTGTGCGATGATTGCTGATAAAATTCTTATATTTCTAAAACTGAATAGAATTACAGAAGAAATTAGAACTATTTTCAGAGGTGAAGATAATACTAAAAGCATTGGCTTATAAAAAAACTTTGATTTTTCATGATTGACAACTAGATTGATGGCGGTTGTATAAAAAAGTAGAATTTTTTAATAATTAAGTATTATTTTTATAAAGTTGAACGTGATAAGTTATGGATCTTAGACAACCAAAAAATAAATCTTGATTGACGAAATGACTGATGATAAAATAATATTATTTTTCAAGTAACCATTAGTAAAAAATTGGCGTAAGCTTGAAGTTACTTTTTAAATGTATACATACACACGTACTATATCTAGTCTTATAATTTGATGCAAACCTTAGATTTGTTTTTCCTTTTTTACCTGATACAGCGCGTTCCACTTTTAAATCCCACACTGTGCAAATATTCGACGCCTCTAACTTCAAATTTTAGGAAATACGCATTAATTTTGAATTAAATGCATCATTTAGAAATTCCAAATCAATGCTTGATAACAATCGATAAAAGTCTGCGCCGCCAAATTAGCAAAAATGATCTCTCCAAAAATGGCATTTGCCATGCTGAATTTCGCGTGAAAAAGCGTTAAATACAGCCTTATGTATGTAGTATGCATGCTCTAACATCTTTTCATTTTTCGCGTGGGCAACACTGGTTTGCATATAACGGCCTGCTTGCTCATTTCTACGAAATGGTGTTACTTGGTAAAGCGAGTGCGCAAAACTGGCTTCGAGCAAAACTAAAAAAAAAACAATGAAATCAATGAGCAAAAAAATATTTAAACAAAGTAAATAAAAATAGAAGAAAAATAGAAATGCGAAACGAATTCAAACGTCATTTGACTAAAGGCGCTCACTTCCTGTCGTAAATTGTGCGTAGGCTAAGCAAATTGTGCAAAAATTTGTTTGCTAGAAAATGCCTACCTTCATACAAGTGTCACGAATACAGTGTTGCTTTTTTATTAAGTTTTAAATTACTGGAAAAATCGTAAATTACAGAGATTCTATAAGTTATGCTATTCGACAAAGTAAGCAAATTTCATTAAATCGTATACAGAATAGATGCCAAAAGAAAAAATTAAGATTTTAAAAAAAGTTGTTTGTAATAAA
>NW_016186758.1:0-4548 GCF_001687245.7 Rhagoletis zephyria | reverse complement strand
GATGGGAAGCACTTTGCACCGTCGGAAAATTCAGGCTCCACGACGAAAGGTCCGACAACGGACAGAGGCTGATCGACTTTGCCGGGGCTAGGTGCAAGCATAAAAAGATCCATCAAGCTACGTGGTGTCCAGATCGAAAATCGAGAAACTAAATCGATCATGTTGTGATAGACGGAAGGCATGCTTCCAAATAATTCTTAAAGTATCCGCACTCCTTTTTTAAAGTGTAGATTAGCCATTTTACCTTTAAACATTAAAGGCCGTTTTCTCAAGTACGTTTTAAAATTTATCTGCTTTTTAAACTCAAATTTCGTTCTAAAGAAATGTGTTTAAAGGGCAGATAAATTTTAAAACTCACTTGAGAAAACTACAATAAGGAATGCGAATAATAAATTGTCTCATTACACCTAGAAAAAAGTAAGCTAAAAATATTTCTCTCAACACCTGATTTCGTAACTACTAGTCAACCCGCATGGCGTTAAAACGCCCAAAATTTAATTCAAAAACTTAAAAAATATTCCAAATGCTAGTCAGAGTTATAAGAGATCCGAGTGCCATATTTCATCAAAACCGTGCAGCCGTTTCTGAGTGAAGAGCGGTCTCGCATAGTGCATATTTTTATTTTCATCGAGTTTCAAATCACCATATACCTTCTTAATTAAAAAAATAAAACTTTGTCACGCATCTACACGCTAAGGTCTTTAATTTGACCTCTTATTTTTGAAATTCCTTTTCAAAAGTATTCTCAAACTAAAGTCTTCTTAAATCTCTTTCGTCTGATATTGTGACACATGTATTTCAATAAACTGATGAACTAATTCGAATTTGATTGCTCGAGAAAATGGCAACCCTCCTAAATAAAGGTCAGGAATAAATCCCTTTCAAATCCATTTCTAGTTATACCCATTTTTTAATAATTCATCTAACTTACTGAATAATTTGAATGTAACTTTTTAAACACGTGGCAACTCTCTTCAAACATTCGAAATGTTCTTAACATTCTTTCGTTTGACTACGGAATTTTGATATTTCATATACTTTTTGAATTTGTTAATTGAGTTAGACCCCTCAAACAGGTGGCAGCCCTGTTCAAAAGTATTTTCAAGCTTAATCATTGTTAACTCCCCTTCGCCGGACACTGCGATGCATATTTTAATTATCTGATGGATTAAACGGAATTTTTATTTTCAAACATGTGGCAACCCCTCTAAATACAGTTCAGAAATAAAAAAATTTTCATATATCTTATGAAAAAATTTTAATCTTATTTTAAACAGATGACAACTCTCATCCAACACCTCAAAAATGTTCTTAGCGTTCAAACTAAAGATTTCTTAAACCTTCTTGGTTTGACATCCATATTTTGATATATAGTATAACTTATGTATAAGTAAACTAAATTCGACATTTCAAGCAGGTGGCAACCCTCTTAAAAATATTTTCAAACCACTACTTTCTAAAATGCCTTTCGGTTGGTACCCATATAGTGATACATATTTTCTAACCTAATATGATTTTTCAAACAGGTGGCACCCCTACTATAGTTTAGCTAAGAAACAAAGGTTTGTAATAACTGATTTATTATTATTATTTTTAATTATTCGCTAATAATTCTTTAAAAGGTGGCAACTCTTTTCGAAAATTATAACCTTATTGCACATACGGATTGCCTTTTAATGTCACACCTCATTTTGGAAAATTGAATGAACGGTGCGGATATGATGGCATTGATTTTTAAACAATTTGAATTTAATTGTTCAACAGGTGGCAACTCTTTTCCAAATAATAAAACCAGTTTGCACATCTACAGGCCAAGCGCTTTAATTTGACACCCCATTGTGAAAATCGAGCGAACGGTGCAGATCTTTTATCCTGAACAAAAAATGCCTTCGCGTATTATATATGTATATAGATAACCAAATAATAGCTCTGATCCAGTACTCCAGATTTTTACACGTGCTTGCAGGTATTTACATGCGCAAAGTGTTCCCGAACTCCGAAATCCTGTAAATGAGATCGAGTTTTGGAGAGGTATGTAGAAAATTAAGTTGCAAGATTTCACCCGAGCTTTTTCTTCTGGTAAAATCATGAAAAGCGTCAAGAGATCAGGTGTTACACAAAAGTAAACAAAAGCTCTGTACGTTGTCAAGTTCATAGCGAAAAAAATTACCGTGTCGTATGCGATTTTATGTTCCTCTCTAGCAATCTACTTTTGATTTATTGTCTTCCATTTCTTCGGTTTCTTTTTTAATCTGAAAGAAAACTTTTTGATGTTTTTACAGGAAAAATGCTTTTTGTGGCTTTCCCGCTGCTTTCAGTTGTTAATCACTTTTTACTTTTTCACTTCTGAAAGTAATTTTGCTGTTTGATATTTTTACAGGATCTTGCACGAAAAGGTCTGGATCGCGGCTAATATGTTGAGAGAAATATATTTAGCTGACTTTTTTCTGGGTGTAAATAAAAAGCTGGCACTTAATGATATTATTGTCTATGTAAATAAAGTACATCGTCAGTGTTTTGCAAAACCGCCTAAGATGATAAATGAGATTTGGTACATGTCATTGGTACAACACTGATTTGGCTGATATATCACTAAATAGTTATTAAAATCTATACATAATCAAAAATTTACAGGTTTTATGTTTATAGGAACGACTTTCTGTAAGTTCTGGCTAAATACTGTAAACCGCACTGCCATTGGAACGGACTAAATGGCTAGAGAAAATACCGCCTATCAAAGCAATGTCTTTAAATAAAACCCGTTTTTTCGCTCTCCTGAAAAATTTAAGTGCCGCAAGACAGGCGGTTTTGCAATTGGTCGATGGGCGGTTTTGCAAAAACATCGACGACATTAACGTTATAGTCGAATATAGGGCTCGATGTTTTTATGTATGTCATGCTCTCCCACAAATGTAGATAGATACTCTTACCTACGTACATACATACATATATATCGAGTAGTAATACAACCACCTTAAAGCAGGTGAGCGCCCATAATTTCACTTTTTTACACTTCATACACACATGCATACATATGTATGTATGTATGTAAATACGTATGAATGTATGTACCCACATACATAGTATGTGTTCCCAGCCAGCAAAAAATCCGAAAACCGATCCGAAAAAGGAAAAAAATGGATGAAGTGCGGATTTTTGTCCGTTTACCGATTCCATTTACGGATACTTTGACGATTCGTTTTCCCACTAAAGTGTGCGGCAGAAACGTATGTACAGACAACTACCGAAAATTGTTTGTGAAACGGATACTTTTTTGGATGTTTTTTCTGAAATTTTTCTGATTGAATTTTCGTTCAAGACGCTGCTTTCCTTCTGTACTTCACAGATCCTTTTTCATGTTTCAGAAATTTAAAAAAAGTACCAAGCGCCTGACGGAATTCGAACCCAGCACGCAGTGGCAGTGGCAGTGAAAGTTTTAAAAATCAGCTGTTACTGCTAATATTGGAGTCACTGCCGCAGCAAACACAATACGGCGTTGTCAGGGATTGCTTTTTTTGACATTCCCTTTTGTTTGTTTACATTTTTGTTGTTGCCTCTTATGCTGCAGTGACATCAACAGAAGTGAGCTGCGTTTCATTTTTGTCAAATTCAACAAATTGCTGCGATGTAGGCAGTGGCAGTGAATTTAGAATTTGGGCTAAACTGAGCGGTTCTGCTAGCTGCCAGTTGCTTCATTGGACACCACACTTTCTCAAAAAACAGCTGATTTCGTAAAACTGCCGCTGCCACTGCCACTGCGTTATTGTATTTTGGGCTTAACAAATAGCGGCACGCTACTCTGCACGCTTAGCCACTGCCGACTACGCATGCATGCTTTCAAATGTTTAGCTTGAACAAATAATATACAATTATTGCTTTCAAATGACATCATCTTTTTCGAACGTTTCGAACGTTTTCCGGATACGAAAATGAATGATAACTGTAGTCGTTTTCTATTCGTTCCGGATACGGAAAATTGTACTAGACTGCACTGCCNTTTCGAACGTTTTCCGGATACGAAAATGAATGATAACTGTAGTCGTTTTCTATTCGTTCCGGATACGGAAAATTGTACTAAACTGCACTGCTGGCAAAATTTACGTTTTCTTGCTGGCTGGGTTAACATACTCATCAAGATTTTGAATCCCCCTCCCACAACCACGCTCAATTCTTAAGTCAACAAATTTTACTCTCCCACACACACACCACAATGGCGGCCAGTGTGAGAAAGTGTCAATGAATCGTAAGCTCCACCCCTAGCCCCAATGTAGCGATCATACATATGTACATACATATGTATAAGTATAAAAAATAAATGTGTACATACTTACATATGTACGTATGTACATATCGTCACCTGCCCTGAAATGCAAAAAGACGTAACAACATCGTAAATTAAATGGAAAAAATCGTGACTAATATTTTAGTTTTTTTTTCATAAAATGATGCGGGAGTTGTAGTTCGATGAAATCCATCATATAAATCAAAAAGTGAAATTTAAATTTTTTATTAGTTATGACTTTTTGCATTTCAACGATGGTGTTTGTT
>NW_016186757.1:0-4548 GCF_001687245.7 Rhagoletis zephyria | reverse complement strand
GTAGAAGTTATAGCACTATTTCGGAGATCACCACATCTAAATATAAATAAACAATCGTGGTACAAAGCTCAACAAAATTTTTTTCNATAAGTGTTTTTACTCTCTAAAAAATAATTTATGCAACGTCACATACGAGGTTTTGCATTATCTTGATACGCGGTTTTGCATTTTGTTGATACGCGGTTTTGTACTTTAAACGACGATATGTTTATTAAGATCTTGCTTAAAGCATCCTTTTAAGCTAATTAAAGCAATTGCGCTTATGCCTATTTTGGTGAAATCTCTTCATAAGTTCATTTCTTCGTTCACAAAANAGAGAACCATTTTGAAATATAAGTGTTTTTACTCTCTAAAAAATAATTTATGCAACGTCACATACGAGGTTTTGCATTTCGCTGATACGCGGCTGTGCATTTTGTTGTTACGCGGTTTTGTACTTTAAACGACGATATGTTTATTAAGATCTTGCTTAAAGCATCCTTTTAAGCTAATTAAAGCAATTGCGCTTATACCTATTTTGGTGAGATCTCTTCATAAGTTCATTTCTTCGTTCACAAAAAATAAAATGCCTTAATCTCACACTTAAGTAGCGATTCTTTATACGTTTATAAAACGTAATGCTTTCTACCATCTTTAATGAAAATCCATTTTTGAACGAAAAAAAACTTTAGAGCAAATATAAAATTTTGGCCTATTTAAAAAAGTATCCACATTTATACTGACCGGAAAAAATAAGTATCCCGCAAAAATTCGTCTAAAAATGTATCCAATTGGATCTATTTAGATCCAAACGGCATCCCTGCTCGTGGGATACACATGGATTGTAACAAAAATTCAAACCAAAAGCCAAAAGGCGCTGCACAGCTCCAAACAATGGCCAATGCTGGCCATTCGACTTCTGTCGATACAGAAACCATCGCTACAGAACTACTGGGGGCACATAGTTNCAATTGGATCTATTTAGATCCAAACGGCATCCCTGCTCGTGGGATACACATGGATTGTAACAAAAATTCAAACCAAAAGCCAGAAGGCGCTGCACAGCTCCAAACAATGGCCAATGCTGGCCTTTCGACTTCTGTCGATACAGAAACCATCGCTACAGAACTACTGGGGGCACATAGTCCCTCGTATGATGTAGAGATGGAAGATACTAGCGTGAGACAGGATGCAAGTCCCATCAGAACGCTATCTGATATCGCGCCGGAGGATGAGCAGAAGTTGCTTGCCTCTCCGGTGAACAACTCATCTCACCAAGCTCGAGATCGGGAGCGGCTTAGCGGAGCCGGTAGGAAACGCCTCAAGCGTCACATAGAAAAGGAAATGAGCTATGAGCAGGCTAGGGAAAAAGCCAAAAAATCCGTTGGCCCACCACGGAGAGAAAAAAAATTCTACAAAAAAAAGACCTAGGTCTGATAGCTCCACCCCGCAGGGGCGATCTCCGAAGAAATTGGCCAAACCAGGTGAGGGATCTGCAGGGGGCAGGACAGCTGGGACTGCATCTGTGCCCACCGGTGAGGCAACTNGCAGGGGCGATCTCCGAAGAAATTGGCCAAACCAGGTGAGGGATCTGCAGGGGGCAGGACAGCTGGGACTGCATCTGTGCCCACCGGTGAGGCAACTGTGCCTCATGCACCTGCAGATTATCGCGTGGAGCCAGTTTCCTTTAGGGATGCACTGTGCAGAGTGAAGCTGGGTATAGTCCCAGAGGACTATCTAACCACAGTGTGGTCAACGGATGAGCTCAGAGTTATCCAAAATGCCATCCTCAGGGCGGTCAAGAGCAACACAGTTAGCGCTATAAAGGCTATCTTCAAGGGTTGCACCTTCCACTCGGGATGGCTATCCATCAGTTGCAGAGATGCTGCGACCGCGGGGTGGATACGGAACACTGTTCCAAAGCTGGCTCCATAGAAGGAGGCGAAGATTAAAGTGGTCGAGGAGGCAGAAACACNGTCAACGGATGAGCTCAGAGTTATCCAAAATGCCATCCTCAGGGCGGTCAAGAGTAACACAGTTAGCGCTGTAAAGCCTATCTTCAGGGGTTGCACCTTCCACTCGGGATGGCTATCCATCAGTTGCAGAGATGCTGCGACCGCGGGGTGGATACGGAACACTGTTCCAAAGCTGGCTCCATAGAAGGAGGCGAAGATTAAAGTGGTCGAGGAGGCAGAAACACCTCGCCGCATCATTCTTGTGGAACTCTTCCCGGTGCTGGACAGTTCTGCCAGTGAGGATGCGCTCTGTCGTCTTCAGGCACAGAATGACGGCCNCTATCTTCAAGGGTTGCACCTTCCACTCGGGATGGCTATCCATCAGTTGCAGAGATGCTGCGACCGCGGGGTGGATACGGAACACTGTTCCAAAGCTGGCTCCATGGAAGGAGGCGAAGATTAAAGTGGTCGAGGAGGCAGAAACAACTCGCCGCATCATTCTTGTGGAACTCTTCCCGGTGCTGGACAGTTCTGCCAGTGAGGATGCGCTCTGTCGTCTTCAGGCACAGAATGACGGCCTGAGAATTCCGGACTGGCGCATTCTGAATCAAGTACGCAGGTCAACAATGGCGGAAATCACCATTGCAGTTGACCCGCTATCAGCAGACACGATAAAGCACCGCGGGAACGTGGTAAATTATGGCTTTGGCATAATAAAACTTAGGGAGAAAGCCAAACCGTCGATGCCCGTGGTAGATAAGGATGCCGCCGACACCTATAAACCTGTCTCGGAGAAGCAACCTTGCTACTCTAAAGACGTAGCCGTAGCTCCCAGGCAGCTACCCACTGACACACAAGTGCATCGGAGGTAGACACTGGTATAGACCCAACAGAGCTACATGTAATACACAAAGCTTCAACGAAGCCTCCGAAAACAGCAACAACAACATGCGCGACCCTACAACAGGTGCTAANGTTGACCCGCTATCAGCAGACACGATAAAGCACCGCGGGAACGTGGTAAACTATGGCTTTGGCATAATAAAACTTAGGGAGAAAGCCAAACCGTCGATGCCCGTGGTAGATAAGGATGCCGCCGGTAGCTACCCACTGACACACAAGTGCAGCAGAAGTCATCGAAGGTAGACACTGGTATAGACCCAACAGAGATACATGTAATACACAAAGCTTCAACGAAGCCTCCGAAAACAGCAACAACAACATGCCCGACCCTACAACAGGTGCTAAAAGAAGCCCAAATGAACGTCGGACCCATCGCATCCCCAAAGCCTGCAAAACGGCCACCACTACGTGGCAGCTCCAAAGCGGTTATTTCCAGCCGCAAAGGCAAGGGAGATGCAAAGACGGTCGGAGAAGCGGTCTTGCTGAAGGGCAACAGTGGGAAGAAGGTGGCTGCTCGCGGCCGAAAAGACCGCAAGTAATGGCACCTCATCCCAAAAACTTCACAAATCCGAGGCACATTAAATGCCTCCAAGTGAACCTTCACCACGCTAAGACAGCATCAAATGTTTTACATAAGAGGTTCACAAACGAAGGCTTAGGTGTAGCCTTCATCCAGCAACCCTGGATATTAAGAGGTGACATCAAAGGCCTTAATATAACGGACGGTAAGATTATCTATGCCGCCAGCTGTCGCCCAAGAGCGGCGATGCTATTAAGTAACAAACTAACATTTCTCCCTCTTTCACAGTTCATTACGGCAGATCTCGTTGCGGTATAGGCCAAAATTCCGACTCCTAGGGAGGTGCAACAGGCAGTACTTGCCTCCGCGTACTTCCCGGGTGAGGAGGAGATAGCCCCGACACCTGAAGTAAAGGCGCTTACTGAGTGGTATGCTTTGGGTCCTCTGATGTGATACAAATGCCCATAGCACTGTCTGGGGGAGCACCGACACCAACAAAAGGGGTGATTACCTCCTTGAGTTTATAAGTAGTTATAATATAAGTATTATAAACCATGGCAATGAACCAACGTTTAGAAACGCTATTAGAGGGGAAGTCTCACATCTTACTCTAAGTAGTCAGAACATGGCAGCGTTTTTCACAAACTGGCGCGTCTCAGAGGAGGTATTAATGTCGGACTATATGCACATAGAATTCGACATTGGCCACTTTCCTGAGCATGAACTAGTTTTTAGAAATCCTAGAAAAACGGACTGGGAACTCTTTCGCTTTATCATGGAAACAGCCATGGTGGTCAAACTGCTGCGACTGCGANGTCCGTACAGTTGAATTGTAAAATCTTCGTGTGCCTAGGGAGACTTATAGGAATGTGAGGTGTGTTGCCTGGCCCCTACTGGCTGTGCGTGCTGCTGTACAGGCTGTTGCCATGTGGTGGTGGTGGGCGGCGGCGCAGTTGGCACTTGCGACTAGCGTTGGCAGGTTGACGTTTTTAACGTCATTTGGACGTTTTTTGTATCCTGTTGACGTTTGGACGTTTTTTGTGTAAAAAATTACGTTTTTTAACTTCCCAGTAATTTTTCTCTATTACTAAATCTTGTAAGTATAACTGATTTTTGCAGCAGCTGCTTCAAAAAATATTTACACTTTGAATACAGATGACTTAACCCTTATTTAAGCGCATAAAGAAAATT
>NW_016186756.1:0-4548 GCF_001687245.7 Rhagoletis zephyria | reverse complement strand
AATAAATAAAAATAATAAAAACAATTAATTTATTTGTTGCATAATGTGCTGTTTGGCTTCCTTTGTGCACTAAAACTGTTTTCGATTTCGTCGTTTNTAAAAATAAATAAAAATAATAAAAACAATTAATTTATTTGTTGCATAATGTGCTGTTTGGCTTCCTTTGTGCACTAAAACTGTTTTCGATTTCGTCGTTTAATTTTTTTTACCTTCCTTTTATTAGCTCGGGATGTAACTATGTAATATTGAGGCGCCTACAAGATGCAGCGATTTCTATTCTCAAGTTACATATCTGATGACAGTACGAATGGCAATTAGTTTTTTAAACTATAATTTTATTCGTTTACACATCCTTATGTACTTGTAAATAAATAAGGACTTGGAAAGCGGTTTAAAAACTGGTTAAAAATAATAAAAACAATTATTTTTTTTGTGACATAATTGCCTTTTGGCTTGTTTTGTGTACTAAAACTGTTTTTGATGTTGTCGTTTAATTTATTTAAAAAAAAGATAGCGACTTGGAAAGCGGTTTGAAAATTGGTTTAAAAGAATACAAACAATTAGTTTTTTTGTGACATAATTTTCCGTTTGGCTTGTTTTGTGCACTGAAACTGTTTTCAATGTAGTCGTGTAATTTTTGTTTTGTTTAAACAGCCTTATGTAAAAAAAAGATAGCGACTAGGAAAGCGGTTTGAAAATTGGTTAAAAATAATAAAAACAATTAATTTTGTATAGCCTAATTTGCCGTTTGGCTTGTTGTGTGCATTAAAACTGTTTTTAATTTTGTCGTTTAATTTTTGTTTTGTTTAAACAGCCTTATTTAAAAAAAAATAGGGACTTGGAAAGCGGTTTAAAAATTATTAAAAATAAATAAAAATAATAAAAACAATTAATTTATTTGTTGCATAATGTGCAATTTTTTTTACCTCCCTTTTATTAGCTCGGGATGTAACTATGTAATATTGATGCGCCTAAAATATGCTGCGATTTCTATTCTCATACCTGATGACAGTACGAATGCAAATTATAATAACGAGGTTTTAGTTTTTTACCTTCCTTTTATTAGCTCGGGATGTAACTATGTAATATTGATGTGCCTACAAGATGCAGCGATTTCTATTCTCAAGTTACATATCTTATGTACTTGTAAATAAATAAGGACTTGGAAAGCGGTTTAAAAACTGGTTAAAAATAATAAAAACAATTATTTTTTTTGTGACATAATTGCCTTTTGGCTTGTTTTGTGCACTAAAACTGTTTTTGATGTTGTCGTTTAATTTATTTAAAAAAAGATAGCGACATGGAAAGCGGTTTGAAAATTGGTTTAAAAGAATACAAACAATTAATTTTTTTGTGACATAATTTTCCGTTTGGCTTGTTTTGTGCACTGAAACTGTGTTCAATGTAGTCGTTTAATTTTTGTTTTGTTTAAACAGCCTTATGTAAAAAAAAGATAGCGACGTGGAAAGCGGTTTGAAAATTGGTCAAAAATAATGAAAACAATTAATTTATTTGTTGCATAATTTGCCGTTTGGCTTCATTTGTGCACTAAAACTGTTTTCGATTTTGTCGTTTAATTTTTTTCTGTTTAAACATCTTTATGTAAATAAATAAGGACTTGGAAAGCGATTTAAAAACTAGTTAAAAATAATAAAAAACAATTATTTTTTTTTGCATAATTTTCTTAACACTCGTTCGTTTGATAACCATATTTTAAAATTTCATGTAACTTATGTATAATTAAACTAAATACGACTTTCAAAACAGGCGGCAACCCTCTTTAAAATTATTTTCTAACTAAAATTTTTTTTTATATTTTTCGTCTGACGTTGTTATAAATACTTAAAGTAACAGATGAATTAAGCTGAAATTTATTTTTTAAACACGTGACAGCCCTACTAAATATATTTCTGAAATAAGGGATTTTAAACCCATTTTCATCGATAACCATCGTTTAGTAATTCATTTAACTTATTAAATAATTTAAGTTTAACCCTTTAAACTGGGGCAACCCTCAAACACATCAAAAATGTTCTAAATTGTCAAACTAAGTATTTCTTGAAGCTCTTTCATTTGGCATCCATTGGCACCATTTCGATTGAAACCCATATTTAATAATTGATTTAACTTTTTAATTAATTTGTGCTTAATTTCTTAACAGGTGACAACTCTTTTCGAAAGAGTAAAACCTTCTTGAACAACCACACCCTAAGCCTAATTTGATACCTCACTTTTGAAAATCGAACGAACAGTGCTGATCTGAAAGCACTGATTAGTAAATAACTTGAGTTTAATTATGTAACAGGTGGCAACTCTTTTCGAAAAAATAAAACCAGTATGCACATCTACAGCCCAAGCGCTTTAAATTGACACCCCATTTTTGAAAATTGAACGAACGGTGCAGATCTTTTATGCGGAACAAAATATGCCTTCGCGTATTATATA
Source organism: Rhagoletis zephyria (assembly GCF_001687245.7). Lineage (NCBI taxonomy): Eukaryota > Metazoa > Arthropoda > Insecta > Diptera > Tephritidae > Rhagoletis > Rhagoletis zephyria. The sequence goes on along the minus strand of NW_016186756.1, from coordinate 2,103 downwards.
TATAGATATCAGACGGCATCACTCCCCTTACAAAAAAAATCGGTACTGTTTTTCCATTGGAATTATAAACTCTATTATATTTTAAGACGTCCACCAAAATATTTTGGAAAAATATTAAGAATTAAGCGAGCCGGACCGGTTTAAAAATACCTCCAAAAAGGGAGTTTTTTATAAATAAAAATAGTTTCTTAAAGATGTTTTTTGAAAAAATCCACTCAAATGACAAAACGGTTTAGGCTTAAAAGATTTACATAAAAGACTAAAAATAAATAAAAAAATAAATTTGTAAAAATTATATGTTAAGGACCAACTTTATTAGCTTAAAAAAAAATAAAATAGATTAAAGGGGCATTTTAAATTCCTATTCATCCTTGTTAACCCCAAAAAATTATTTCATTTGGTACCCATATTTTTGTTTTACATTGCACTGAATTTTTTAAATAAATTTTGGAATTAATCATAGACTTTTATAAAAAAATTTTAATTTTGAATAAACAAAAGGAATATAGATAAAGCTGGTTGAATTAAGACGCTTCTTTTATTTCTGCCACTAGTATTATGAACTTCTTTTAGCCAGAAAATAAATTTTTGACTTTTTTTTTTGCATCGAGCTTTTTTCGACATACCTTAAATTACTTTATCAGACATGTAAACGCTAAAATATTATTAAATGCATATAAATTTAATTACTGTCTTTCGTTTTGTTACTTATTAAATAATTTTCACCTTAAATAAAAACGTACGTTCCAAACCCATTTACTTATTAATTATAATATGGTAGGAGAGCTTCTCAAAAAATAATAACTATCTAAATCCCGGGACTGATCCCGGGATCCCGGGATTGAACCAACGACATCCCGAAAATCCCGGGATAGTAAAAATCGAAAAAATTAACATCCCTAATACATAATTGGTGATTTTAATGCCAAGGTGGGCAAGGAAGGGATCTTTGGCGCCACTGTCGGAAAATTCAGTCTCCAGGACGAAACGTCCGATAACGGACTGAGGCTGATCGCCTTCGCCGGGGCCCGAAACATGGTAATATGTAGTACTAGGTTCCAGCATAAGAAAATCCACCAAGCTACATGGCTGTCTCCAGTTCAAAAAACGAGAAACCAAGTCGATGATGTTGGGATAGACGGAAGGCATGCTTCAAGCGTTTTAGACGTACGTACACTCCGAGGGCCAAACATCGACTCAGACCACTATCTTGTTGCAGCCAAGATAGGCACCCGCCTCTGTGCAGCAAAAAATGTGCGCCCAACAATGCAAGGAAAGCTTAACGTCGAAAAGCTGCAATCACAACAGACGGCCAATTTATTCGCCACTCGACTCACACACCTGCTCTCTGAGAGCACTCTTCAACAATCCGACCTACGCGAGCAGTGGAACCACATTTCCCGATCATTAAGTTCCGCCGCCGTAGAAGTAGTTGGATTTCAGCGAGCTCGAAAGAACACCTGGTACGATGAGGAATGTCAAGAAGCCGTAGAGAAAAAAGACGCCGCCTATAGGGTCACGCTGCGATCGGGCGCAACGCGAGCCATGTGGGACCGTTATAGGGAACTGAAGAAGGAAGCGAGACGTATTTGCCGCTATAAGAAGAGAGAGGCCGAAATACGTGAGTGCGAAGAGCTTAAGATGCTGGCCGACAGGAAGAGCGAACGAAAATTCGACCAGAGGCTTAGGCGACTAACGGAAGGTTTCAAGACCGGGGCGAACTCCTGTAAGAACAACAATGGCGACCTAAAGGCCCATGCCTAGAAAATACTTAAATTGTGGAGGGAACTCTTTTACAACCCACTGAGTGGCAGCAGCGCTGAAAGTAGTGAAGAAGACGAACCCGAGTCCCCAGTCGATGATGATGAAGTAGCTGTCCCACCGCCTGACTATGACGAGGTACGAATAGCAATTACGCGGCTGAAAAACAACAAAGCTGCTGGAGCTGACGGCCTGCTAGCCGAGCTATTCAAGTACGGTGGCGAGGAGCTGATGAGGTGCATGCATCAGCTCGTATGCAGAATGTGGTCAGATGAACGCATGCCCGACTTCTGTTCTGCCTTCTCGGGATTTGGATAGAGAAGCAAAGCAAATGGGTCTGGT
>NW_016186755.1:0-4548 GCF_001687245.7 Rhagoletis zephyria | reverse complement strand
CAAAAATTGGTATTTGCTTATTTATGTGTATCTAAATAGGAAATTATTTTTGTTAGTAAAACACTCAACGCGATAATGGAACTCCAGTCTTTGTCAAATGCAGAAGAATGAAGGAGAATTGAAAACGAAAACTGAAATTGCAATGAACTCTATGACTCATCGCGTTCTTGTAGGACCACATTCCGATGTCCAAAAGTAAAAATCCGAACACATGAAATAAACCTAAGGGAAGTAAGTATTCCTGAATCAAATGAGGAAAGAAGACCAAAAATGATACAAAAAAACACTTTTAGCTGTAGATAAACAAAAGTATTCACATCAATAAAAAATGGGACAGCAGAATTGGGAGCGAAATGATGACACGAGGAAGGTAAAATACAAATACAGCACAGTGCAATTTATAAACGGCTAAAAAATCCCTTTGATTTTCGGGAACTATTTCTTGGTGCGGGATTTTTGTACTTTTTTCCAATAAGCATGAATTTCTTATGAAATAAAAAGCGGGAGACCGTAAGCAACAAAATTTCAAAAAATCATCGCCAGTTTTTGTAAATTGCACTTATTGTGTAAAAAAAAAACAGTATTTAGAAAAAATTCTCAAAAATTAACGGGATTTTTTAGCCGGTTGAAACGTGCACTTCGTGGCACTAAAATTGTAGGGGCTATAAAACTATATACCAAAAGTGTTCTAAAGTTTCAGAATAAAAAGTTGAAATCTTGTTGAAAAATTTTTTGAATTTTCTTAAATTTTGTATAAAAATCAAAACTGTGATTTATATGGTTTTGGTTAAAGCTCTTTTAAATTTTGCTGGAAAAACATTACGAATATCAAACAAATATGAACGCGTGGTCATTTTTTTGAGTCACTGTGTACATATGTATGTATGTGTGGTTATTTGTATGTACGTTAGACTTCTCCACGTTCCTCACAAAGACTAAGTATGCACTTGCATTAAATATGTATGTTTCTGCCAATATTAATTTCGTGTTGAAAGTTTCATACCTCAGCCAATTTATATCCAAATTTAATAAAAAATTAAGTTTTCCGCTTTCGACCTTAACAAGAAAATTGTGATGATATTTCTACGAAATCGAATTAAAAAGCTCAAAATTTTTACGAAGGCTTGTTGATTTTTTTTTAATATTGCACAAAGTTTGAAACCTGAATTTATGCAGTTTTGGTTAATTAAAGAAGAATTTTTTTTATAAATAAATAGAAGAATTATCTAGAAAAATATAAAATAGTTAAGCTTGTCAATTTGTGCCCCATATTTTGGGCAATCGTTTAATTCGAGATAAACAGACAAACGTAAAATTTATTTCTTACCAAGGATTCATTTTTTGTTTACTCTTCGCAAAATTCTTTAACTTCATGGCTTTGTGTTTGGCATTTGTTCTCCTTATTACTGCAGAAATTTTTTAAGAAAGTTAGCATCAAGTTTACACGCCAGAGAGACGTCGAATGCAGATATAAATTACAAAATCGTATTCAAGGACGCATTTGCACGTTTCGTACGACTGACTAATTTAGGTGATTGCTTCAGCAATGAATGCAAAATATAATACATACATACGTACGTGACAGCAAAACTTGAACAAATAGCTTTACTTTACCTATAAAACTATAAAAATTTTGTATCTTTATAGATGCTGGCGAAGCGCATTGCTAGGTTGCAGGCAGAAATAAGTCAATATTACTTCAGGAATACTTACTTCCTTTAGGTTTATTTCAAGTGTTTTGATTTTTTACGTTTGGACATCGGAGTGTGGTCCTACAAGTATTAGAGTTTATTGCAATTTCAGTTTTCGTTTTCAATTCTCCTCCATTCTTCTTCGTTTGACAAAGGAAAACTGGAGTTCCATTATCGCGTTGAGTGTTTTACTAACATAAATAATTTCCCATTTAGAAACACAAATGAAAAATGAAATCTTGATATCCAGGTTTTATTCGTATACACCTGAATATCCGAACGGATATCCGAATATACGAATAGTCCTAGCCCTAGTATATATGAAAATTATCATAGCTCAAATAAATATTTGTTTTGATTAGATTGGCACTTACCTTCCAAAGGCTTTTATTCTTGAACAGTTTTCTTAATGTACATATATTCCATGGGAGAGTACTTGATTTAGACCCTAAAAAAATATTGATTTAACTAAAATAACTTTAAGCGTGAAGTATTCTTGTTGGAGTTGGGTTAATTGGACTCATCTAATATCGTTTTGTGGTCAAAGAGAAGTCGCTTTAGTAAACTTTGTTGTCTTCTGTGGTTTTAGAAAGATCTTTCTTAAGCCATCTTTTTCTAACTAAACCTTATATAGCTTTAACCAAACTTAATCTGAATTAAATATATAGTTCTAGATTTAGTAGTTATACCTGCTTTTACAATTTCGATGGTACTCAAACCATTGTTTTCGCATCAACACCGAAACAAACAAACGTTTTTGTCTTTAGTAAGTGGACAATGTATAACTCGAAGCGTTCGGTAAAAATAGGATCCTTCTACTCCTTTCTTGATGGAAAAATCGTGTCGAAGTTTTTCTTTAAGAGAGGCGAAGGACAAATGTAGTCAGTTTTTTGCTTGGGTCGTTGAAAGAATGCAGGATACGTCCATGCCCGTACGTACGTTCTTTCCACAATCAATCTAAGTTCCCTCAACCTCAGGGCACTGTGAAGCACCTTTCATGATAAAGAGGTCAATCGGTGGCAGATGGTAGATCACTTTCAATGCATCCATTGAACATGATCTGACCGCCCCAGTAATTGCAATGCAGGCTGATCTTTGTACCCTGCTTAACATTGTGCGTATGTAGTTCATCTCTACGGCTTTCCACCAAACCAGCGAACCGTATGCAATAATTGGGCGAATAACCGCCTTATACATCGATGGCATAAGATCAGATCGTAGGCCCCACCTCTTACCCAGAATTTTCTTGCAGGAATATGTAGCACTATAAGCATTTTTTACTCGGTACTCTGTGTTCATTTTCCAGTTTAATTTCGGTGTGAGAATGACTCCCAAATAGCGTAAGGGGAAAGAGAAAGAGTATACCCTTTTAAGGAAGGTATGTTAAAATTAGGAATCTTTTTCCTTGTAGTGAATAATAGTAATTCGGTCTTCGAGGGATTAACGTTGAGCCTGCAGCTATGGTGACAGGTAATAAGGTCAATGGAAATAAGGTCAATTGGCTTTATTTCCCACCCTGGTGGGAAATGCCTCTTGTGGTGCCCCTTGTCGGTTTGAAAGATACTGTGTCCTTGGACAATATATTTGTATATATACTGCTGTGATCGTTCACCCTTTCCCCGTTTTTAAAGACCTTTCAGATAATTGAATAGTCAAATAAATAAGTAGGATGCCAAGTTGTTGGGCAACATTGAAATTAGGAATTCGCGAATCGGGCTAAGCCTCATCTGTTTTGAGGAATATTAACAAATAAATAACGCGCTGGCCTTGTCTGGTCAGCGACAGTTCGCTGTTCAAATAAAACAATCTAAATCAAATTTATTACATTTTAAATATTTATCTTTCAAGTAGAAAAAGTTGCTATACATTTGACGTTTATGCACTAAGATAAGCTTGAATTTCTGTAGTTTCACCGATAAGATAGCCCAGAGATGATGGCAGATTGTTTAAATCTAGGCATTAGTTGTTTTACATTTTTAGTTGCAAATGAATTTGGAATTGATGCAAGCGGACTTATAGAAAGTACTGCCAAGCTTATTTCGAAGTAAGAGTATTCAAAAAAAAGTTTATAAAGTTAAAAAATATTCGATTATGTCGGAGTTCATTACGCGACGGGTAAGTGCTACTAACTATCAGTTCAAGAAATATATGCAATTTATTTCGCTCTTCGCAACACTCACACATTTCCCATTTAGTTTCTTTGGAGTTTGCTGCTTCTCTGTGCCGATTGGCCGACTTTCACGCACGCCGCCTGCAATACCTGCTCTGCTGAAACTAATCTGGCTTGCGTCTCCAACAGCCAATTTAAGGTGTGCGACAATGGCTCACCAATTGCGAATGCGCTAGATTGCCCCACAGAATATGTTTGCTCCACAGCTACCACGAGCATTTGCCAGCCCAGTGGAGGCGTCGGTGTGGTAGCTGATTGTGCCGATTGTAACACCTGCGATGCTACCAATACCTTTGCCTGCACTGGCGTCGGTACATACGCCTTGTGCCTGGGCACAACAACAGTCAGTAACTTGACCGGCTCCTGTGAGCCAGATCACATTTGCAGCACTGATTATGAATACATCTGTGGTAGTGCCACATTAGGGGTGAGCCAATGATAGCACTGGACCACAAATTTCAACTTTTTCTCTTTACCAGAAACGCCGTTATGAAATTCTTATGTAAAATCACCCCCTGGTTCCGAAAATCAAGGTTATTTTTAATTTTATGGTACCGTTTTTGAGATATTTGCAATTTACCGTTTTTGCAAAAAAAAAAAAATTGGGTCAACTTTATCATATATATCTCAAGAACGAATTAAGCAATTCCAAAACGGTTTGAAGCTTTTAAAAGGTAATAAAATTTT